>NW_023458561.1:65228252-65230814 GCF_013731165.1 Rhagoletis pomonella | reverse complement strand
TTTTTGAATTTTGAGATGTGTCATTGCAGAGGACCGTCGACATATACAATACAATTTGGAAACCTTTTTTCATCTAAATATGAAATGAACATAAACTAAAATATTTTTTCGTGGTTTAAATTGTGGTCATTATTGTTTTGCTCATTTAAAAATTGGGCACACCTTGTTGCTCATTCAATAACTGAAAAAATGTTTTGGACCTACATTTTTGATCGCTTAAAATCTAGACATGATTTTTTGGATATATATGTATACATTTTAGATAATTTAGAAAAATGTTTATGACAATCTCAAAATTTCACATATTTTTTGTAACTGAAATTCGTACATAAATTTTTGGCCATTCTGGACTTCAAATATTCGTAGTTTCATAACAGCACATAAATTTTTTTTTAATTTTTTTTATTTTTATTTTAAAACTACCTTTACAAGAAGTCATAAAATTTCGAAAGATGGATAAAATATAAAAAATATATCCAGCTGTTAAATAACACATATTACGGGATTTTTTTTTTGGAAGCGTATTTTATACGAGGCTGAGAAATATTTAACACTTTTAACGCTTCCACAGAGAATAATTAAATCTTATAATAAAAATAACACTTTTAATAAAAATTATAACTTTTAATTAAAAAGGAAAGTCTCTTTCATTTATTTGCTAGAAGAAATATATACTACAAGCATTTCTTTTCCATTTAATCTCATTGACATGGTTTAACAATTTTTTAACTTCATACTTTTTTTTTTAAATTTACAGGTCCAGTAAAATTTTAGCGCTGAAGGAAAATCTTAAAAAATTACATTTTTAAGTTTGAAAACCCCTTTAAAACTAAGTATGTTATGTCATTAATACGCACCAAAACACACAGAATTTGTAGTAGAAATTATTTATTAAATTTTTTTATGTTTGAACTATTAATACTTTAAAACTGGTTGAACATCTTGTAAATCCCCTAAATATATAATACATAATTAAATGTTTCTACATTTGTCGGTGTCAGCGAGATCTTTAAAGGAATAAGTGATGAAGTTGATTTATTTCAGGCAGTTGTGTGGATAATAGTTATAGTAAACAGTCAATTTAAAATGAAAATAAATTAGTCGAACATAAACTGTTTCTTAATAAAAAAAAATCTAACTAAATTTTAAAACAGCATTGCTTTAACTATTAACATCAAATTCTCAGAATCTTCAGATTTTAATTCCATTTTTGTCAACTGTGGCACATTTAGTTTTCATCAACTTCGCTCACAGCAATTTGCAACATTTTCATTTCATTTTAATTGCAATTTAAAATAAAATCAAAATACCAAAAATCCTCAAGGGTAGCGCATAATCTACCAGAAAATTGCTCAAACTGGAGTTTGTTGGTACCACGAAGCCTCCTTCATTCGGAAGCGCTTTGCCTCTGTACATATATACATACACACATAAATACCTATGTATGTACGCGTGTTAAGAAAGTCACTCGCTCTGCAGTTGACAATGTTTTGTTGCCTTTAAACGTTGTACATTTTATAAACGCGCCAGTTAAGCTGCATGTGCACGCACACACAAACATACTTCCCTCTTTTTGCAGCTACCCTGTTGGCAACTCAAGCCTGTGTTTCTTCACTAATTGTTACTGACGGCTATGTTTTTACTTATTAAAATATGCACTTTTTTCATTTGTGTTTCACTTTCAATAAATGTAAATATTGGAAATGCAATAATGAAAATAATGAAGCAAAAGTTGTGCCACATGAATATCTCAATATCCTTCGTGATTTGCTGATATCTCATTATCCAACTTATCATCGGTATACTTTTGCATAAGCGGGCCCAAAGCCGTCCTAAATATGACTTTGCATAACTATAATTTGAATTTATTTATTTCATTTTTTTTTAGTCTACGGAAATTTGTATTCTTACAGACTATTATTTACATAAATTTAAATTTATTTCCATAATATATTAATTAAAAATTCTAAAAAGATTCTGTTTGAAACCACATTTGTTATCAGTAAAATTTTTAAAAGTGAGGCTCGGGAATTGCAAAGCTTTATAATTCTGGCTATTGGCTCTTTATATGCATAGAAGGTTCTGTATGCAGCCCAGTGGCGGATTTAAATATTTGCCGCCCCTAGGCAATTCATAACTTGCCGCCCTTTTTTCACGAAAAAAAAAAATATATATATAGTTATATCAAATATGATTGTTATTGTCAGTGCTTTATTACAATATAGTTCGTTAATAATGAAATACATAACGGAATTAACAAATTCGACATCAGCATGGATAAGGTATTCAACAAAAACCCTCTTTCAAACACTTCTTTTTCACAGTTCTTTACGTCTTGATGTGAGTGAGAATTTCACTATCAATAGTGGCTTAAGCTTTCGAGTTTTGACCATAGTATTTGATTCTTCTGAGAGTAATAAATAATTAAGCGCATTTCTAAGAGTAATAAATAATAAAGCGCATTACTAGCATAATTAAGCGCATTACTTGCTACTAATGATAAATGAATTGTGTGAAGTGTGGTAACCTTTTAGATGATTCTCGTTCTCGGGGCAGCGTGTC
>NW_023458561.1:65208168-65228152 GCF_013731165.1 Rhagoletis pomonella | reverse complement strand
CTTTGCGTTTTTGAATTTTGAGATGTGTCATTGCAGAGGACCGTCGATATATACAATACAATTTGGAAACCTTTTTTCATCTAAATATGAAATGAACATAAACTAAAATATTTTTTCGTGGTTTAAATTGTGGTCATTATTGTTTTGCTCATTTAAAAATTGGGCACACTTTTTGGTAATTTAATAACTGAAAAAATGTTTTGGACATACATTTTTGATCACTTAAAAACTAGACATGATTTTTTGGATATATATGTATACATTTTAGATAATTTAGAAAAAGGTTTATGACAATCTCAAAATTTCACATATTTTTTGTAACTGAAATTCGTACATAAATTTTTGGCCATTAAATTTTTTAACAGTATTATTTCGTCACTCGAAAGCTGGACTTCAAATATTCGTAGTTTCATAACTGCACATAAATTTTTTTTAAATTTTTTTTTTTATTTTAAAACTACCTTTACAAGAAGTCATAAAATTTCGAAAGATGGATAAAATATAAAAAATATATCTAGCTGTTAAATAACACAAATTACGGGAATTTTTTATTTTGAAGCATTTTTTATACGGGGCTGAGAAATATTTAACACTTTTAACGCTTCCACAGAGAATAATTAAATCTTATAATAAAAATTAAACTTTTAATTAAAATGATAACTTTTAATTAAAAAGGAAAGTCTCTTTCTTTTATTTGCTAGAAGAAATATATACTAAAAGCATTTCTTTTCCATTTAATCTCATTGACATGGTTTAACAATTTTTTAACTTCATACTTTTTTTTTAATTTACAGGTCCATTTAAGTTTTGGCGCTGAAGGAAGAATCTTAAAAAATTACATTTTTAAGTTGTGAAAACCCTTTTAAAACTAAGTATGTTATGCCGTTAGTACGCACCAAAACACATAGAATTTGCAGTAGAAATTATTTATTAATTTTTTTTTATGTTTAAACTATTAATACTTTAAAACTGGTTGAACATTTTGTAAATCCCCTAAATATATAATACATAATTAAATATTTCTACATTTGTTGGTATCAGCGAGATCTGTAAAGGTATAAGTTATGAAGTTGATTTATTTCAGACAGCTGTGTGGATAATAGTTATAGTAAACAGTCAATTTTAAATGAAAATAAACTAGTCGAATATAAACTGTTTCTTAATTTAAAAAAAAATCTAATTAAATTTTAAAACAGCATTTCTTTAACTATTAACAACAAATTCTCACAATCTTCAGATTTTAATGCCATTTTTGTCAACTGTGGCACATTTAGTTTTCATCAACTCCGCTCACAGCAATTTGCAACATTTTCATTTCATTTTAATTGCAATTTAAAATAAAATCAAAATACCAAAAATCCTCAAGGGTAGCGCATAATCTACCAGAAAATTTCTCAAACTGGAGTTTGCTACCACGATGCCTCCTTCAGTTGGAAGCGTTTCTCCTCTGTACTTATATACATACACACACACACACATAAATATGTACGCGTGTTAAGAAAGTCACTCGCTCTGCAGTTGACAATGTTTTGTTGTCTTTAAACGTTGTACATTTTATAAACGCGCCAGTTAAGCTGCATGTGCACGCACACACAAACATACTTCCCTCTTTTTGCAGCTACCCTGTTGGCAACTTAAGCCTGTGTTTCTTCACTAATTGTTACTGACGGCTATGTTTTTACTTATTAAAATATGCACTTTTTTCATTTGTGTTTCACTTTCAACACTGCAATCAAAAGCTTGGATAAATATATGTATGTAAATGTTATTATGTCCATATTAATACACGATAATATCGCCCTACTGTTTTTTAGCAGAAGTTTAGTGACTATGTCCTAATCCATAACTGGTGGCCTCAATGGGTAAAATTTCAAGGCGTTGCTCATACGCCCCGTCGGTTTGCTGGCGGTGTGTTCGGTTAGTGCAACGAAAGCTTCGATGCCAAGGGGCAAGTAAGATTGTGCAATTAGCTGAAGGCCTCATTTTCATTACAAATATATTAATTAATATATGTATATGCATGCGTATATGCTATATTTAGTATGAACGAATATCAGGGCTGCAGCTAAAAGTGTAAATATTGGAAATGCAATAATGCAAATAATGAACCAAAAGTTGTGCCAAATGAATATCTAAATATCGTTCGTGATTTGCTGATATCTCATTCTCCAACTTATCATTGGTATTCTTTTGCATAAGCAGGCCCAAAGCCGTCCTAAATATGACTTTGCATAATTATAATTCGAATTTATTTATTTAATTTTTTTTAATCTACGGAAATTAGTATTCTTACAGACTATAATTTAAATTTCAATTTATTTCCATAATATATTAATTAAGAATTCTAAAAAGATTCAGTTTGAAACTACATTTGTTATCAATAAAATTTGTAAAAGTGAGGCTCGGGAATTGCAAAGCTTTATAATTCTGGCTATTGGCTTTTTATATGCATAGAAGGTTCTGTATGCAGCCTCAATTAAAAGCTTACAGCTACGTAATTGTAAAGTTGGTTCATTCGCTTTCAAGACATCGGGAATTTATTGGTATTGTGTGCCTCCGGTAAGCAAGCGTTATCGATTGGAAAGATCTCCTGTCCGACTGGGTTGCTTTCTTGACTCGTAACACAGCATACTATTAAAAGTATCGCTAGCGACGCCATCGGATGTACCCAGGGATTTAAAATGTCAGGTACCTTCTCAAGCATACTACGACGAACGATACATAAAGATATTTCAGAGTAAAAAGGGTCCTACAACTTTCGCTTTGTAAACCCTGCCATTGAATATGCTTTGCTAAAAATGTAGTCCACGTGCGATGAGAACGCTAGGTTGCTATGAGAGATGATCTCTAAGTCTTTTACTTCACGTTTTCGAAGTAAAGTGGTCTCATTTGGCTAAATAATTAAATATTTGGCTAAACATGAAGCCGATTCTTTCTATCAACTTCCAATTAGTCATGAAGTTTTTAAAGAATCTGTGATGTGAGCCAGTGATACCGAATTTACAATTCGTAATTGGAACTAGGCTTGAGCTTAGAAATGACAACTTCTACATCTTCTTTTTTTATAAAGCTTCCGCAGAATATGAATCTAGTATCTAGAGTTATTCAGAACTAATTACTCGGGAGATATGGCTTAAGGAATCCGTATTTTAGACCAATGAAATCGGAGGCCATTAGAATACCCTGGACTTGGTGTTGGTTAATAACATCGTCTTTGTTTTGTATACCCTTATCACTTTTGAATGGAAAAAATTTCTTACGAGAACCGATGTTTGAGGCTTCTCTTCGTTAAATATTATAGTGCTTACCTTCCAAAGAGAAAGGTTGGGTACTGAAAAGTTGTTTCGTTTAAATAGGATAGAATATTTTAGCATCATTGAAAATGAGGCTGCGCTAAAGGCTTTAGAAAATACCAACAGACTTAAACAACTCATATGAGAAGCCAAATTCTGCTGCATATCGAACCTTTAATAATATAACGAAGTATTATAAAATTCCAATTTTGTGGAGAAACGCAATTAAAGTTTCGGTAATTTTGTTACCGACTATTTTTTTTTTCTAGCTCATACGCAAAAAAAAACAAAACAAAAACAAAAGGTTTGTTGGTTTCAAAGAATAGACCCGCGCCTTTTATGTTTGAGCTTTTGGAAAGTCTCTCCCTTTTTTCTTTGATAAAAGCTAATCCTTTTAATATGGCTCACAAGGGCAGAATCACACCAACACCACTGTCAAATTCCACCACCACCAAAACTTTGTTTGTCAGATAACGAGTGTTCAGCGTGCTAAGACATTTCACGAGCAGTTTTGATGTCACTTGGTGCGATGTATGTTTCTACCTGATTCAGTTTAGAGCATATCAACCTCGGTTGAACTAAAATTATGCTAGTAATATTTAGTATGTGAATCCATACTTAGTGCATATCATTCTAAATATGCCAGTTCATCCGATATATTTCGGATACCTGCCCAACTAATTTTATTACGAAATTTGATACTTGCGTTATCTCAATAATGAGATTTCGGTATACTGTTCCGTTAGAATATCGACCATTCTCCTACTTTGAAATCCTTCTGCCCCGCTCAAAGATGCGGGTATTTTCTGATAAATTTTTATAATTAGGTTTTTAAATTTTATATTTTTTAATAACAATTTTCGAAAATGCTCCATATCTTAAATTCTCTGCTTATTGCATCGTATCGCTTAAATTACACTTAAAATTGAGCACAACTTCACTTTCCTAGCATGAATGAAATGCTATTTCAAACCAAAAAACCCCATAGACAGTTTGAGTAAAAGGACAAATAAACGCTAACCTAAAAACACAAAAACAATAAACGAATAGTTACAGTGCAAAGGAATAAAACGAAATGCAGCTGTAACTGGAAGAGAAAAATTGTTCAACACTTTTGTGTGGCATAAGCTATAAATCACAAAAACAACAATTGTTCAACTCTCAAGCAACTAAAGTAACAAGAACAACAACAGCGACAGAGACAGCGAAAACTGGAGCGCGGACGCGAACCAGAACGATAACAAAACGGGTGGCAAATGCAACAACATGCAGCATAAGCAACAACAGCATTGAGAAGATGACAAACTGGAAGAGTAGGAGGGGTGGGGTTTCCAAGAAGAGGAGACGAGTAGTAGTGGAAAACAAACAAGCAAAAACATAACTAAACTGTCAAGAGGCTCATTAATTGAGCAATGGGCAAAAGGGAGTGAGGACTTGCTATGCTATGCTACTTGAGCGAAAGAAGGTGTATTTAATGCTGAGGAGAGCAAAGAAAAAATGGCGAATATTTTTGGGCAAATCGATTAACCGTCCTTTGGTTTGTTCAAAAATGAGTCAAAATTTTAAATTGTCGGCAAGTGAAAAAGAAGGGAGAACCCCTTTTCCCGTTCTGGTGATATGTATGTATATCCCCCTTTTACCTTAATATTCTTCCGTACACTACTCTTTCACCCAAAACATTTGGTTTACAAGCAAATGTTTTTTTTTTCATTTTCCTTTTGTTACAACATTGCTTAATTATAGCTACTTGCCCGTATAACTTTTGTAGCGATTTTGTTTCCGTTAGCATTTCCGTTACGCGCCGCTACCCAACGAGTGGGTTTCAATTGAAAATCGATGCAGAAGGATGCGAGCATGCCAAACAAAAACAAAAAAAGCAATATTAAACATATAAAAAAAAACAATAACAAATAACCAAAAGAACAAACCACTCGAACGGGTTAGTTGTGGCAGCCACTTAAGTGCAGTTACCGCAAATTTTGCAGTTTAATTTGCAGTTTATTTTTGTTGTTGGTAGCATGTAGCTTGCCTTCCTGAACTTCTAAAAATATTTGGGCTCGGGCGTCATGTGGTAAGCACCTTCAGCGATATTTTAAACGCCACAAGCATGTGACTGCCCTGGTCGATGCTCATAGGTAGGTTAGGTTTGCTAAATATAATAGGTAGTGGCCAGCAGTTTTTGAGTTTAGATGCATCGATTGGCAGTAAAAAAAGTTGTTTTGTTGTTGTTATTATAGTTGTACTCACTACTTGTGCTCATTGCATAAGCCAACTGTAAATGCTTTGAACAAAAGTAAAGTGCAGCCGTCAGCTGCTGTAGTCAACGGGTTCGCTACAATCGGCCACTTGTAGATACACATTTGATTCGAAATATACCCAAAATTTTTTTGGCGATTTGCTTGCTTTTTTTGCTTCGCATATGTGAAGTTTTTGTATCGCTGCTCTTTTGTTTATGCATGTAAATATTATAGTGTACGTACATGCATGCATACATACTTACGATTCGGTATGATTCGTGCCTTTGCTCCGGCAGCTTCCTGGAATGTTACATATTTCTTTCAATAACGACCAGCAGCCAAAGTAACGGAGCAGAGCTGAGCCAAAGGACAGCGATATGAAACGTCTGCAGGCAACTAAAGGTAAATGGCAGCCAATGGCTCACATGGCTCAATTTTCGTCTAACAGATTAGAACAACCTGGTGATAGGGAATGCAAAACGAAAACAGCAAAAAAAAAACAAAATATCAGGTCCCAGCAAACAATAGAGTTTTCGAAACCTACTTAAGTATAAATGATAAAAATAACCTGACCATGCATATGTCATGAGATAAGAAACTAAAGTAAATTGATGATTATAGTTATGAACGCCTACAAATAAAAAATTGTCATGCAATTGTTTATAAACTAAAACCTGCACACAATTTTTGACACACACAAATCTAACTAGCCATACATTTTTGTTCGTATAAAAACTGGACATATTTTTTGTCATTCAAAAACTTGACATACAAATTTAGCCATTTAAAAACTGGACATATATTTTTGGTGCTCGAAAAATTGTTATAATAGTGTCGTCATTTAAAAATTAAACTTCAAACTCCGGCTACATAAAATCTGGGCAAACATTTTTTTGTCTTTTTATAGCTTCGAGCAAAAATTTTCGCCTTGTAAATATTGGCCATAAAATTTTGGTTATTTGAAAATGAAAAATAAATTTTAGGTAATTTAAAAATTTAAGATCAACTTTTGAACATTTATAAACCCATCAGATAGTCGGCTTAATTTTGTCCTTTGAAAAAATGTTTCTTATAAGTGTTCTGTATGAACTTAAGCAACTTAATTAGGTCCCTGTAGAATTAGAGAACAGTAAGGCAATCTGAAAGGGTGAATAGAAATTT
This sequence comes from Rhagoletis pomonella, assembly GCF_013731165.1. Classification (NCBI taxonomy): domain Eukaryota; kingdom Metazoa; phylum Arthropoda; class Insecta; order Diptera; family Tephritidae; genus Rhagoletis; species Rhagoletis pomonella. The sequence goes on along the minus strand of NW_023458561.1, from coordinate 65,221,461 downwards.
GCTTAGAGAAATATTTATATAGAAAGCGGAACAAGACTGATTTTAAGACAGCCGAAGTATTTTTACTGAGCCCATTTTACTTCAATCGATTTGGTTTAAGCTCACAACGAAGACAAGGATATTAGTATTTATACCTGGTAATCTGCTCCATTCATGTTTTTTTTTATAGTTAGTTACTGCCAGTGTCACGAATGAGATAATATTTTGTCACAAATTGCCTGCCAACTAATTAATACGTTGGAAGTTTTGTCACTTTTTGTTTCGAATATTTCAGCAATATTTCCCCAAGTATGTGCAATATAATATTTCTGATCTAGAAGCGAATTCAAATAAATTAGGAGGAAACAAGTTTGTTTCAGAAATATGACTAGTGCTTTTGCGATCTGGTTCTTGGCATTTTTTTAGTTAGGACTTTAATTTTTTAGCTTGTCCTTTTGAAAATCACGAAAAAACGACGAAATAATTTAGTAGTAGGTAGATTATGTTCGCAACTGCTTACTGGGTTAATTTGAATTCATACTGTAAACAGCTTTTGGGCACAATATGCCTTCAAGAGAATAGGCATGTGCATGTATATATGCATGTATGTTTGGACATACACAAAAACAAACAAAAATATATCACACAACTATACACTTACATATATGTAAACGTTTTACTTGAATGCCACAAAGCAACGTTGGTAACAAAAGAATTGTAAAAAAATAAAATTGTTTGCTACCTTCTAGCCAATAACAACATCATATTTCTCTTCTTCGCAAATGACCTTCTTCGTAACGAATTTGACCAGTCACATGCCTTGTACAACACAATGTTAGTAGTAAGTGGTACGAAGTATACAAGCAAGTATTTACTGGTAAGTGGCACCAAAAGTCAATTTTCCGCTAAATTTGACTCGACTTGTTATAATTCGCAAGCAATCAGTTATTTCATTATTTCACAATTTTTGTGGGCGTACATACTTGCTAACCGCAAACTGTATGAACAAATATTTTTACACAAAAGAATGCGAAGAAAAAGTTGAGCATAGCAGAGGGACAGTAAGATTGGTTGAGAATGACTCTGGGAAAAAGTATTTTTTTGTGCGCTTTTTGTAATTTTTTAACTAAAAGTTGCACCAGAACTTATCATTGGATTAAGTTCAGTTGCTTAACAACGTTCCGTTTAGTTTTCGTCGGCCAAAATTTCAAGGTGTTACTAAAATTTAACATGAAGCTCTGCTTATATGCATGAATATATAGGTTGGAGCTAGGATTCGGTGGTATGCCACTATGGAAGCTTAAGCATTAGCCCATTGTGATATATGCGAAGTAGTCGAAGAGAGCTCCTGAGGACTGGTTAAGAGTTGCATTTAAAGCTGTTAAGACCAAAGCTTTGCAAAATTTGGACTTCAGAAAAATTGTTGAGATTACTTTCGACTGTGAAGTTCGACACCTTATTTAGTTTCATCGTACTGGTCTGAATATACAAAAGTACCGAAAGCAATTTCACGAAAAGGCGCGAAAATGGTAACACTGGAATATATAGGTCCAAAAGACATACACTTTGCAACAGGCTTTTGTAACGCCTCAAGCCGCTGAAGGGATGGGTTTATAGCTTTGGACGAAGTGGACTCTTTAATGAAGTTAAAATTATTTTAAGTGCAAGAAGAAACTAACGCACCCAAAAAAATTCCTACTACCATCCAACAGGACCCTAGTTCAATTCCTGGTGCGAGCAGTGTCCAAAAATTTCTTTTGAAGTGAACCTACTAAATAAACTTCGGATTTTGTATCTTTAAAGTCAATTGAAGTCTTTAGGAGAATCCCTTCCCAAATGCACGCACGAAACTTAAACCTAACTAAATATTTGTTTGATACACAGTTACTCAAGCAAGTCATAACAAGGCAAAGTCGGAAAAATATTCAAAAAGTGTTTTTTGTTTTGTTCTTAAATAGCTAACGTTACTCACAATTTCACAGGCACTCTAAATTTGCAACTTCCAAATTCCATTGCTTCTTTTATTCAATTACTACTTGCAGTTCGGTGTACCTGGATAAATTTAGCTATAAATCACAATCAAATACTGAAGTGAATTGATTTCCATTGACTTTTGGCGCTCCACTGTGCTGCTGCTGTCATATACCTATGTATGTATGTATGAATGTACTATATGGGAATATATGGGAACTTTCAAGTCACCCCTGCACAACGGAAACTCGCATTCGCATACTTTCACTTCCACACTCACACACAAATTTGTGCATAAAAAATACTCATCCATTAGATTTGAGATTTTATCGTATTGCAAGTTTGTTTCCGATACTTCTTCTCCTCGTTTTTATTTTGCACAATACTTTTTTCGAAAATGGACCAATTCACATTTTACGCTGCTGCGCACACATTTATTGTTTTTCCTGTTTTCCACTGTTATTTGCCCCAATAGATTTTACTTATGTACCTTCGCTTTGTCAATGTTGTTGTTGTTTTTCAATTGAATATCTGCGTATTTTGTGTTTTCGATCTATTCTTTTTTTACAATTATTTGCTTTGTTGATTTTTTGGCCTTCTGTGTTTTTTGAGTTGGCTGTCTCAATTCTTTTACCTTCATTTTGTCTTTTACTTTTTATTGATGTGGCGTCTTACGAGCAATTTAGCACGAGAGAGTGCTGATTTATTGAGATTAATACTAAATATGGAGTGGGGGGTAGGTGTGAATATATATACATATGTATTTACGAATGTATTGCTGATGCATATCAAATCGGGGGTAGGCGGTCAAAAATGCATTAACAGGCAGTTTACACAAATTAAACTATAGACAGCATATTTCAAAGAGAAAGTATAAGTTTTATAAAGAAAGCTTTAGCGGATGTCCAAGCGAACTAAGAATAGCTTTTACCATATATATATAATTTACTTTATGTGACCGATTGATGGAGAAATACTATTTTCGAGGGTCTGGCGAACCTTTTTTTTCTGGGCTCTGTCTTAAATCCTTTTCATGCTCAGAACTAGTTGCTGATTGCATGATAGTTTTCTTAAAATGGAAAAGTAAATAAATAATGTTAACTTGAAATTACAGTTATTTGTTTATTACCAACTCCAATGCTCTTTAGTACACATTTCAGACTACGTATTCATTCCAACGAATTTAATTACGCCTGTAAGCTGTTAATAGTGCGACAATCACATTAACAAAGTTACTAACTCCTCCATTTACCTTTACAAGCTGTAAATATACCAAATACGTAGCCAAAGCTGCTTAAATACAACATCCTGAAAGCCATATGCTGCTTTGTACCGAGCAGTATCTAAATACACATGTTCACACAAAACGAGCGGTTTGTATTCGCGCTTCAATACTTGTATACCCGTAGCTGGGAATTAACACTTAATCCCGTTACAAGTGTTAGTTGTCAATTACATTTTACGATTTACTTTGCGGTTAATTACACATCTATGCAAATGGTAACATATGCAATGGAAATTAATGTGGTAAATTTAGTAGAAATAAATTTGATAAGAATGTCTTCTACATTTCAGTTTGTAAAAATTGTATGCCACAGTCAATGTAACTGCATTAAAGGGTGAGTATTACGATATTTTTTGGTGGAAATGAGGTATGATATTTAGACTCACCGCATGTATCTCAATTAGACAGTGTCCTATTAAAATTACCATAAAGATCTAGGTCACTCGACCTTCTGTGGATAGAAATGTCTTGCTGGTAACCATGTTCTACATTTCATATAGTGCTTGTTGAGCTATATATGTATGTATAGTCAAGGGCACCATCTACTAGATCGGCGATGCTGCTTAGAGGGTACTTACTGTAGTCAACTCCTCTAAGCAGTTTCCAGCAATGCCACCATAGCTCCGTATACATATATGTCTGATACAACCGAAGGATAACGTGTGCTGATATTTTCCGTGGGTACCTGCCCAGACCGACCTTACTCCACGGCGCTCAAAAGCACAGCGGATGAAATCAAAGCAAAAATCAGCGCCCGAAATGCAAGCATCTCGGTACCAATTGGTAGTGCGGAATGGACTAACTTACCACTTTGGCAGGGTTAGAGGCCTATCTAAACCTCTGCCGTGCTATGAGTCCGGTACCCGGTTGCAATGCAACTCCACATAGAGCCAACAAATGTCAACTCTACCCGTATTCGGGTTTTATACCACAACCACCACGATACTCTCCATGGGGCCGTACCCAAGAACAGGCTAAAGTAAACTCTATGGGTTAGATGGGAGGGGAGGGTCGTGGTCCGAAGTGTTTATCCAGCAGGTAGCCGACCTACTTTACTACGATGTTCTGTAACACAGTTATACGGTAGATGAATCCAAGTAAATCGGTTTCGATCCAAGGACTATCCTGAAGATTGGCGACTGCAATGGCATAGACTGTAAAGATGCTCATAACAATCTCTAGAATCTATCCTAGATTTTAGAAAAACAACAAAGAAAAATCTCGTACTATCTTTTGGAATCAACACCACTTTCCAAGCCCTCAGAATAAAGCCTCCCGCCACGCAACTGGTATAAATGAGAGCTAGCTACCACCGATGGTGACAGTTATCCAGCAGCTTGCTGAAGACAGTGTAACAATACCGAACTACTCAATCGAAAATTTCCTTGCAGCTGGATCTTGCCCACACATATCATGGAAGTAAAGCTCCTCGCAGGCATGCATCTAAATTTAGATCATTCATGATATGCGAAACTGCTGAAGTAAAATGGACAGAGGCTTTGCAGGAACTATCAGATGGGCTCAGAGCTTTGCGAATTAGAGACGCAGGGTTGCTGGGACTCACCCTTAAACTTGAAAACCTGCCTAGGGCGTTAATAATAATAATAGATTAGGGCATTAGCTAAGAATTAAAGAGCTTCTATCATCGGTAGGATATGTTACGATTCACAATTCATTAAGCCGGTATATGGTTACCGTTGATATCGTAGACAATTTTCTACCTACCAGACACGCACCACCGCTTTAATTCGTAATGCGAGTTACCAGTGTGAAAGAAAGTAGGGTCAGGTCGAATATTCCCTACCTGAAGATATTGACAAGGGTCTGCACATTTTCTCTATAGCTTAATCCTCGCGTTAGTAATATATGTATGTATGTATGTTGAAAATTTACTCACCTCTTAATTTGGTGTGGCAGCTTCCACCAACGAAATGCAGCATTACTTCACACTTTGAAAAAATCTTAGAAGAATTCCTAATTCTTTACTTCAACCAAATGGTAATGAGTTTCAACATGCCTTGTTTCAAATTGTTTGCCAACCATTTATGTAGACTAAGCAACAACGGATATTGTTTATTGATCTCTCTGCAATTGTCTTAAAGACGCCGTGATGTAACATACCGGAAGAATAGCAACATTTATGATTGTGAATACCAAATGCGTAGCGGACAATACATAGACTTTATCGACTCAGGCATAATTCAAGTCTTCAACTATATTACTTAGTTAGCTGGCTGAAAATGGAAGATTGGATTTCCGCACATATAAACATATTGATGGACTTTTTTCGAAAAAGGACGCCATTTTATGTTAATACTTGTTTCTCATAAATTTATATCTTCGCTTCAAAGGTATTTACATAAATACTTATCAACAAAAAAGGGAAAGTTGACCTCAGCGTCAGATAATAAACTACGATACACAAACTTCTTTGTCCACACTTTAGCAGATACTTAAAACAACAAGAACAACAGCAGCATCTTTACTGTTGACTACACGTACATATGTACATATATTTAGTACACACATGCAGTACTTAAATTTGTCTGAGTGTGGAACAAAATCTTGAAAGTGGCGATAAAAGTAAGCAGAACAAACAAAAAATTGAAAAGTAAAATTTAAAAGCTGGGGGCGGAGTAAGACTTAAAAACCAGTTTGTCTTAAATGTCGGCGCTTAAGTTGAAAAACAGGCATCCGTTCAATTTAAGTACTTGGAAATGTATGTATGTATGTGCGTCATTTATTCCTATTTCTAAACTTACCTACATACATACCTACGAGTATGTACATTATCCGAAGTTAGTTCTAAGAATGTTTGCTATTGTTATTGTTGCCGCTAAAGCTGTTCATTCTTCGTTTTTTTTTTTACAGAGTCATGCTTACCTCAACCTGTGGCACTGTGAACCGCAAGCCACCTGTTCCGCCACTACAACAGCCGCCGCTTGGCTCAGTTCAGCTAAGCTTTGACCCACAAATGCAACGGTGTGCGAGTAATCGGGACCTTTTTTGGCTCAACTTCACTCCAACGCCAGCGCTAGCGCTCACAACTTACCGCCCGCCTTATCACTTAACTCATAGTATGTAGTCCACACGTAGGTTCATTGAAAACTTTTGTCAAATAATGTAAGTAAACTTTTGACTGAAGTGTTTATGTTGCCCGGAAGACACAAAAACGGCGAGTAAAGCACTTGCAACAACAGCAACAATTGCGCCAACAAACAAAATAAAAAAAATTATTTTCCTCTGCCGAGCGGGCGGCTACTTTCTACTTGTGCGAGGCGAGCGTTTAGTGGCGGCGGCGTGATGAATGTTTTACGGTGTCTGGGTATGCGTGCAAGGATTAGCAAGCAGCTGGTGGCAGCGAAGTGAGCACTGGGACTGATTTCGGCATGGTGAACAATCCAGGAAATCCACTTTAAACTTACACGCTTACAAGGACGAAAACAAGAATGAACTTAACTTAATATAATAGAAACTACTGCAATAACAAAAACAACGAGTACCGTTAAAGGCTCAAACGGAAGTTCAAATAGCTGCTTAGTTAGGTTAAAAGCGAATTCGAATACATGGCGCACACATTTGGGTATTGAAATACATACATATGTATGTACATATATTCATATATACACATTAGGGTGCTCCGCACAGTTTCAACATAATCTGCACGAAATTTTCAAAATTAATTAAAAAAAAACTTAGAATTCACGTGTGTTAAAAGAAATTTAATTAAAAAAAAAATCGCAAAAATTCTAAAAGAGATTTACTTTGACCAGCTTAACTCAGCGAAGTTATGAATTTATAGGAATAGGTTTCAATAACATGTCAAACTTTTTTCATATAAAAATTTTGTCGAACTTATGCGACTTTAAAATATTTTAATTTTTTCTAACAATTGTTTAGAAATTTTCGTGGATGTCTTTATTTTGTAAGTAAAATAAAATAAAGGGGCGCCCTATACAAAATGTATATGTTTATATTTTTATGTGCCACCCTAATACACATAGGTACATATATGCATCTTTACGGGCGTGTGTGTGCGCTTCTGCGGTTGAGTCGTGACTGCTAACCACACTACTCAATATTTTGTCTTCGCATGATCAATGGGCGCTGTCAACAGAAAAACAAATATACGCATAGATGAAATTAAGTAGAATTCATGTGACACAAAAGTACCAGTAGGAAATGCCAAAGAGAAAATATTTACTATAATAAGATAAACACTAGGTTTGTTCCACAAGCTACTTGTAGAAAAACTCGAGCAAAGTTCAAACTGTCAGCGTATATCAAATAAACTTTAAAACTCCCTTGTGGAACGCGTATGTGTAACTCGAAGGGACTTCGAGTAGCTTGTGGAATAAACCTAATATTTGCTTACCAATATGTATATTCAGTTCATTAAACATTTGGTAGTTTTTGTCCGTGTTTGTTTGTTGTTTTCTTGCCCAGCTCTGCAGCAATTAGCACCGAAAATCTTTAGGTGCTTTATTTTCTGACTACATTCCCGCCTAACAATTCGCAGGCTCACCGCATACGAGAATCTCTCCTTCGCCAATAAAAAGCTATAGGATACAAATCAATATTTGATGAAAAGGCAATCTCTAAAAGATAGATTGACTGGAAAATATTTCAAAATTTTTCCCAAAAATTTCATTGAAATCATTTATTAGCGCTACCTTACAGGCCTTCTTCCCGACTCCCTTTCGACGCACCACATTCACCGGTTTTTGTTTGCCGTTATATCTAACGACGGATGTGACATAGGCAAAAGTCAAAAATGACAAAGAGATGATGTGCGCAACAAAGCCATCGAACGACAACATCCACTTGCCAAACTTATCGACGTTGAGCGTGAAGAAGAGGAAAGCTGCCAAGGATTTGGCGATAAAGCAAGCCAACAAGTCACACTTTCGCTTGTCATACTGGCATAAATTTGTTGAAATACTGTAGCATATTTGTGCGTATCATACTTACGTACTTATACATATTTATATATATCTACATGCATATGTAGTTCAAAGTGAATTTGACTGTTGTTATTCTTAGCTCCCTGCGTATCAATATAATGTGGTTTCGTACTAAGTAACTCAAAGTAGCTTTCGAAGGATTGGCTTGTATTCAGTTCAAAGATTGAGAACAAATGCTAAATGGTAAAAGTGTGAACTCTTAAAAGATTGAAGAAATGTTGAGATTTTTTTTTACAGTTTATAAAAAAAGTCTGCTAATTGGTTTTTATTTTAAGTTTATCTTTTTGTAAAATTAAAAGTTTTAATATTTATTTTAGAGATTTTTATTGAAAATTAAACGCAATATTTTGTAGAAATAGCAATTTCATTTGTCATACTTTTAGTTTCGTATATGTTTGTAATAAAATTTGTACCCGACTTGTCTACGTTATTCAGCCGTCGAGAAAGAAACTCAGCTGTACCTATATATATATGCATGTTGTATAATCAAGTTATAAAATACACATGATTTTTGCTTGTTCGTAAACTCTTTTGGAATCGCAGGGAAGGATTGATTTACGGGCCGCTTGGAGTTGTGAAATCGTCGTCATCTTGGAAACAAAGAAAGTCAAGGATTTTACTAATTCAAAGGGACATCCCTTCCCACATTTTAGTATACATACGCGATAGTCAAATTACAAAAGAGATTTGGAAGTGTGGGTCAAAGTTTCCACTTCTTAGAATTCGACCAAATAAGAAAGAAAATGCAGCGCTCTGTAAAGAAGTTGGGATGATATGGAGTGCTATCATCTTGGGTTTGACTACAACGTTATATCAATACTACTTATATTAGGTTATAATTCGGTTAAGGTCGTAAATGACTCTTCCCCTGAGGAATAAAAACCCCTGATTTACCTCGTTTTCAAGGTGGCGCTGATTGATCTAAATTTCTTCATTCTGTGCGACTAGCCTCACAAATCTGGTATGAGAAAATCGCCATTTAGCAGTTACGACTCTGGTTTGACAGTACTAAGTGAAACCTATCATGTTTGAATAAATTAATTTGTAGGCGTTTTTGTTAATAAATACTTAAATTATATTATACTCTGTTGCTTATTAAAATGAACTTCCGCCTCACTGTTTACTTGTTTAGTTACATACCCTCACTTATTTTTTAATTATCTGATTAATTATTCCCCTGTTTCTGCAAAAGTTAACCTGCATACATACCTATGTATGTACATATTTATGTCTGTATTTAAACTGACATCATTTGCTAACCAGCTTACTTTCTTATGCATAATTTCACTGAATATAAATGAAATGCTACAGCAAAATTATATATTCATAACATATCATTCATTTACATGATGATAAGTTTGTATTTCATAGCATAAACTTAAATACATATATGCAGTACATGAATTTCCAACCGTTTCTGGTATTGATCGCCTAAAAATACGAAAATCGGGCTCAAGTTGCGATCCCAGGAAGAAATGTTACATTTTCGTCTGCAATTTTGTCAAAATTTTGGTGTTGTAACTCATATTTTTATGGTTCCGGCTTGGAGCCATCTTTAGTGGTATTTTTCAATCGAACGAACGGTTGATGGAAATTCATTGCCATTCATATATGTATCGGCCCCGTGAACTGAGTTTTTTGGCGAGCCACGCAGATCGTGACTCCATCTAATGAAACCAGTATGGGGTCCCTAACTTTACCAAAAAAAAAAAAGTTTTAAAAGTGTGGAATATTTTCTCAGCAAGTGCCTTAGGTGTCTCTAGATGTAGATGCGAAGTAATAATTGGGCCACGCTTTATAGGGATCCCTTATGCTCGGCAGAAAAAGGAGCTCGCTTGACTGTTCCACATTTTCATCTGCCCATATGTACGAAATATCTTTATCTTTTACTCCAGTTAATTCTTCTAGAGTATGGTCTTATAAAAAAATTAAGTGATGAATTTCGTATAATTTTTGAAAATGAATGAGCGTGTAACCGTGTTTATTAGATTAGATAGTGTTTACGGATATTTGTGATTTTTATTTTATTTTTGTAAGTCGGTGCCTTTTTTTAAGTTTCTCTACTATACAGTAGTTAAAAGTTAATTTTGAGACAGGCGGAAAATATATTTGAAAACATCTAGTATGTGTAAGTTCTGATAAACCCCTGTCATTTCATATCCAAACTATATGTATGTAATAGTTTTTTACTTAAATATTCATTTTTTAGTGTCTAGATAGGCTTCAGTTTTTAACAAAAGCTCTCTTAAAATTATTTTGTTAGATATTAATGTTTTATTTATGTATTCTATGCCTTTGTAGAAAATTATAAATTTTAGTGGCCAAGGTCCTCACACAGGGCCTCACTTCGCTCGATATCTCGGTATCCCCTCAATAAATTTTTGGGTTTGGCTAAAACGAAATCACTTTAGATGTACACCTTTTCAAGCGAAGGACAATATTTAAGAATCGGTCTAAAATTGACGAAAATATCATTGAATATACTACAACAAAATGTAAAAAAAATAAAAGATATATGCTTTGCCTGCTTATTCCCACTTAATGCTGCTTATTCCACTTGGCACATGGCGAACATATACAACAACACCTTTATATATTTATATAGAAACATATGCATATATTTAGGCCTAATTTTGTACTACATATATAGATATTTTCCTTGCGAATCCCTGCTGGGTTGTCGCACTTTTTACCAGCTCAATACAGCAATTTATTAAATGGTCCATAACTGGAAGGCGACTATGTAATTTTCATGAAAATTATTTATTAATTGGAAATTGGATATTACAAAATTATAATTTTAGGGCAATCGCATGCATTCAGAATTTCTAGCAAACAAATAAATGATTTTACGTATGAATGAAAATGAAAGCAATTAAATAAAACATGCAAATTAGTAGTACATGTATGTGCATGTATTTTGAAAGGCATCTCAGGTCACGTGACGACGCGTAATTAATATTCGCTTGCAGGAAATGATCAATAAAATTAAACTTTTCAAGGGCAATGAAAGTTGTTTAAATGGAAAGGAATATTCTCTGACATCACATTTCGAGATTTATGCAAAACTTACAAAAGGTTTGATTGCCGCCTGTGCATTATTACTGTCTTACTTTCCCCAAAACTTACCATTTTTATATTAAATTCATTTCACATAATATAAATAATAATAAAATCATAGTTACGCTAGCCTATTGCCATACCTTGTACTGTGCATAAGGACTATGTCCTACGTTGCGTATGAGTAACATTTACAACGTTTAAGTGAAGGAATAAAGTCTTTAAAAGTCATAGAAAGTGTTCGTTATCATTTGGTAAACACGGAGCCTACACTTTCTCGTACTTAAAAACTTTAGAAAATTTTTTCCCACTAAACACATATATGTACGTTTAAAATGCTTCCCTTCACGCATACACCCTCCTGCAAAATAGTTAAATTTGGCTCTTGGCACTGCTCTTTCCTACTTTCTTGAATATAACGAAAACTGAAGTAAAGGCGCGAGCCCAAAATAAAGACAAACATTGTTATCATAACGACACAGCAGGCAAAACAACTAAGCCAACTACAAATAAGTATTGCACAACAAAAATGACATTAGCGGAGGCAAAGAAATATTACGATGCCGAGAGTACAACAACAGCGGAAGCAAAAACCACTTCCGAGCTGTGGCAACCCAGCAACTACAATAACAATAAAAATGTGTGGCGGTGTAAAAAACCGCATTGTATGTGTGCGTGTGTGGGTATGTACAAGTAAGCAGTGCAAGTACAACATGTATTTAATAACAGTAATAAATACGTAGTTGTACGTGCATCATTTATACAAGGACGAGTATTTATATGCACACATCTATATGTATAAGTTTATTAAGAATTTAAAGCGCAATGCCAATTTGCTGTCTTCTCATAAAAAACGCGGTGTATGAACACCGAAGTTTAATGTAAAAAGAACTCTAGGAGATCATTGTTATTAATAAGTATAATATTACATTCTTTTGGGGTAAAAAATATTACATCTCTTTAACAAATCTTGCTTCTAATATTAAAGATTTACATAAATATTCTACAGTACTACAACCGATACCCTGTTTGGGCCGAGAATATAAAACTTCTTCACTTGCCCCTCTCTTCTTCTATAGTGCGTTTCACTACCTATATCCATGTCTTTAAAAACTTTCTTAAATTTCACCAGAATGGGCTATCATTTAATCCATCATCATCATCATTTAAGAAGATGGCCAAGCTAGGCTCACAGCTCCAACTGGTTCTGGTAGTTTTCGAAAGATGATTTAAGGTTGTTTAAAGGTTTGTGTTTAAAGTTTCTTAAAATTTCATACCTTTCACTTAAATGTATTCGAGCAAATTGAGTAAAAAGTCTGAAATTTTAAGAAAAAGCATTTGCTTAGATTTTATGCATACGGCCCATTTGGTCTTGTTTGTGAATTATAGAACGACTTTCACATTTGAAATTTCATGCACATTATTAGAAAAATTTCATCATATCTAATTGCGAGATTGCAATTAAAACAAAAAACTTCGCAGTCAATTAAATTATTGTTTGATATTTCACACTTTTTTATTGAAAGTTTAAAATTTACATCAAAAATCAACTATCCATATTAAGGGGGGCTCTACTCCTCTTTAGGGTGCTGCGATCCGGGCGTGGAGTGGCGGAGATGGCGTTGCGGTTGAAGGTCGGCGAAGGTTGCGGCGGTGGTGGCTGGATGGTGCGCTGCTACTAGGGTGACGGTGACTGCCTTCTGGCGGCGATGCGGTATTCCCGCGGCGGGGATGCTGGTTTGGCGAGGATGGGGCTGTTGTGCTCCCGTGGGTTGCGGCGGCTTCCGTGCGCAAACTCACGTGGCTTTCAAACGAGGGGAGTGGGCTGGCGCGCTTACCAACACGGATTTGGCGACTCGAAATAAAAAATACCGAACTTGAACTTTAGGGTACAATTTTATTCAATAATCTTTGTTTTTGATTAACGCAAAGGTATTTTTTCTGGGTTGCGACCGCACACGACAAACTTGAAAAATTTTATGTATGTATAATTCTTTGTTGACATTTGTCAACCTATATGTCAGCTGCGCGCGC
>NW_023458561.1:65163822-65188168 GCF_013731165.1 Rhagoletis pomonella | reverse complement strand
AAAAAATGGAAATGAAAATGTTCAGCAATGAAGCACATCCGTTCAATTTCTGGTGTGGAAGATATAATTTTGGGACCAGTCGATACTTAAAATTAGGGTTCTTAGGCTTAATAAAGCTTTAGATATTCCTGAATTATTATTTATTTTATGCTACTTTACTTTTGTGTCTTGCTAGAGTTAAAAATGTTACCTTTGGCCGAAGCGTCGGATTGTATGAATATGTATGATATGTATGATATGTATGAATGTGGGAAACACATATTCCCAAAACATGCTCCACTAAAATTCAACTATTTTTATGTGGTCGCTTTCTTAGGGATACTTCAATTTTTTATGTGCGAAAGTCTACAGTCAAGCATTGTGCAGACATGTCATTGGAATTTAAAGTTATCTCGACGATGAAACAGTTGGTGTAGGGTTTAAGGTTATATTTCGCACTCCCATGACTCTAACATCAATCAAGAAAAAAAGTAGAACAGTTAGGCCAAAAGTGCAATTAGTCATACATTTTAAAATTGTAATTTTTAATGGTACTTCTTTCTACTCATTTTATGGACAAAAAATTCTTATTCGCAAAAAGTAGTAATAATTACACAGTTCAACAAAATGTGGTCGTATTTTATCTCAAAGAAGTGCATTTACAAAATTTTTCTAGCACGTCTAGTTTTTGATAAAAAGCCTGTCGAATTTCGAAAAATGACAAAAATTGGACGTAAATAGTTGTACCGGAAAAAAATACGTACTAATGAAACTTCAATTCATATGATGGGGAGTATTTTTGGACCTTGAAAAGCGATGATAATGCGATCCACAAAAACAAATTTAGAGGATTTTATTCCAGTACGCGTAAAGTGTTAAGAGACAAAAGACTTTCTAATGATGAATCTGGGATATTGATTTTTATACTTTTCAATGAGCATGAAATGGTATTATAACTTTGGTCCGATGTTTGTATGTACCAGAATAAAAAGAGATAGACCCATTCAAATGTATACTTAATTGATCAGCCCGACGAGCGGAGTTGATTTAGCCATGTCCGTCTGTCTGTCTGTCCGTCTGTTTGTATGCAATCTAGTCTCTCAGTTTTCGAGATATCCGGATGAAATTTGGTAGGTGGGTGTATTTTTATAATGAATTAATCATTTGTCGAAACCGGAAGAATAGGACCAATATACACTTATAGCTCCTATACAACTGATTGTTCAGATATGAGATTTTTGCCATAACTTCTTCATTTATGCAGCTGGGAACATGAAAATTCGCACCGTTTTCACTCATTATTAACAGAATACTTACAGTGAAAATAAAGAAAGATCGGCTCACTATAACATATATCTCCCATACAACTTATTGTTCAGTTATGAGGATTTTCGTTACAACTCCTCCATTTATGCAGCTAGAAACATGAAATTTTGCAGTACTTCCACCCATTATCAAAAATATACCTATAGTGAAAATGGCGAAGATCGGGTCGCTATAACCAATTACCTACATACAACTAATTGTTCGGATATGAGATTTTTCGTTATAACTCCACCATTTATTCAGCTAGAAACATTAAATTTCGCACTATTTTCACTCATTATCAACAGAAAGCTTACAGTAAAATGAATAAAGATCGGGCCGCTATAACCTATTGCTTCCATACAACTGATTGTTCAGATATGGGGTTTTACTGTAAAACTCCTTTATTTGGACAGCTAAAACCGATAAATTTCGTAAGCTATTTTATAAATAATAATACAAAGTCTACTGAGAAAATCGTCAAAATCTATGCTGTATGAGCTTTAGATATGATTTTTAATATATGTATCTCCTCTATATATGCATGCTGTGAATATATATATAAATTTTTTCAGATGCTCATGAAAGGTATGAAGCCTTCGACATAGCCGAAGACAGCGCTGCTCTTACTTGTTTCATGTTGATTTCCTTATGAAATCACTTTGTTTTAAAATAAATCCACAGATTGATGTTTTAGTATTTGTGGGAAAACAAGTGCATGCTATTTAAGAACTGATTTTTTGTTTTTTAATTTTTCGTTCATTTCTAATTAACTCATCGACATAAGGTAGAATCCATCAGACAAATTGGATTTTCATTTATTTAGACGTGTTTCTTTTCACCGGAACGACTACGTACAAATTCTATTTAACAATTTTTTTTTTGTAAATTTGTCATTTTTCGACATTTTAATCGTTTTTTTAAATGCACTTCAAACCAGCAGCAAAAAATCCCGTTTTTTTTTTTAGATAACATACAATCAAATTTTGTTGAGCCGTGTTTTTCTTGACTTCAACCCTTAACATACAAATGTTTTTCCAAGAAAGTGCACATATATGCACAGTTTCGACTCAAAACCGAAATAACGCATATGAAAAAACCCAAGTAATGCATACATGCACAGTTTCGGTTGAAACCGAAATAATGTCTAAATGCACCGTTTCCATATGCAAAATTTCTTTGCACTTTGTACCTTGCACTTTGAAATACAATTAGCGGGTTGATCACGAGACTTTGAGAGTTAATACAAGTAATTGACAATGATCGGATCTAACCCTCCTATTATGAATTCGTACGATGCACGATAAACGCTTGCATTCTGTTATTCTCTATTACGAATCGATGTTGCCGTATGAAATTCAATAGTTAGTGTAGCTAATATATGCTGGTTCACAATAAAAAGTGAACAAAAACTACAGCCGTTCACAACAGTACATCTATCGGGCGTAATATTAAGAAGAGCTCTATGGCACATAAATCAGCTGGCAAAACTTTCTCCTAGTCCAGCAGCTCCTTACCTTCTGGACTAAAGGTTTAAACTCTAACCTAGAATTCAAAAGGAACAACTACATATCGCTAGCTTATGCAGAGTGAAAATTTTAAAATTTTGCAGGAGAGTATATGGACACCTGAGTGGAAGATCGACCTATCTCGGCAGCCAGTTTGAAAGTGCCCCGTCTCAGAAAACCTTTCAAGAACGCCCTACTTCAGAACTTTATTGAAAAACACCCTATTTTAAAATTTTGTTGGAGAACGCCCTATTTCAGCTGCCGATTCAAAAACACCCCATCTCAGTACATTTTTAATATATTTTCAGTTGAAATAGGACGTTCTTTAACCAAATTCTGAAGTAGGGCGTGCTTGAAATAAGTTTTCTGAGATAGAGCGTTTACGAACTGGCTGCCGAGATTGGTCGATCTTCCACTCAAGTGTCGATATAAGGTTTCGAAAACATTTTTTTTTTGTTGATGAACTTTTTTTTAGTTTTTGGGACTTATCAAATTTCTGTGGCTATTCTGGACTTCAATAAACTTGCGCATCGCTGAATAGAATTGGTTAGAAATAAAGCAATACTTAGATTTTTTTGGTTAGGATGCTTTTTCAGTTGTTCTTTTTTCCCGCTTCCAAATATAATTTTGCAGAAAAAAAAGACTCAGCAACTTTTCACTCCATGCCAACGATATGTTGCTGAAATGTCCACCATGGCTTCCTATAGTAGCACGAACCCCAGTGGTTAAATTAGCAATCACGCTGCCTCATAGGTCCAGATGAATTTGAGCGTTGGAAGTTTGACTACCGCTTGATGCTTTTGGACCTAAAATACACCACATGTCAAATTTATAAGCGCACCACATGTTGACAAGTTTTAATAATTTATTTTTCAGTTATTTAATGTTAGTTATTTTTTATAAAAATATAGTTTATTTTTAACAAAAATCGTATAAATCAAAATTTCGATCTTTGTGCAATGTTAAAAAAAAATGTAAACAATCTTTCTCTAAAATTTCAATTATTTTTGTTAGGTATCTTAGAAAGTTTATAGTAGCTATTACTTAGCGTTGATGTTTTGCATTTTTTTATTGAACATTTTTCGTTTAAAGAATAAACTGTGTTTAAAACAAATGCATAAATTTAAATAACCAAAAAAATGTAATGTAATTTTGACACGGATTGTACTTATGATTTGAAATCTGAAACCAATTATTTTTTATTTCTTTTGCAACAAAAAAAGTACGTATAAAACATCAAAAATTATTTTAATGTAGAACATTTGAATGCAAATACAATTTTCACAGCTATCACTTCATAAATTTTCGCAGTTATTTTCGCATTCGATACACATGTTAACATTCACTTTGACTTGTGCTCGTGTTTTGCATTTTTTTTTTTTTTTTTACATTTTATTGTTTTAATTACCATCTATGAAAATAAATAATCGCACAATGGTTTTACTTGTCATGTTAAATATGCACTTAATAAATTTCATTCACTATACCTACTTTTCGCACAATTTTTTTTCCACTCACAGTTTTTTTTTTTTAGCGTTGCGCTCAATTACATGTTGTTATGGTGATACGAGCCCTTATCAGTTCTCCGTCCAGTCGCCAATGCACACACGGGGCGAAAGAATGATAAGGGTACGAATGCACCGGTACCACCACACCAACAAACATACATACCGACATATGTACATAAATATGTAGATATTTTTTCATTAGTGCGGTTATGAATGCAGTAAAACACTTAAATAAATAATAAATATTACCGTTATTAACAAGTTTAACTGAAAATAGCCGCGCGCAAATACAACAAAATGCCTGTTGACAGTTGACATCCATCGACCAGCAGCAGCAAGCGGCAAGCAAAGTCAGAAGCAATGAAGAGCGGCGAGCGCGGTTGGTTGGTGGGAGTGTGCTTTTGTGTGTTGGAAAAAAATGGTGAGTTGTCTCTTCTGTGGAAAAATATGTAAGCAATAAAAAAATGGGTTATAAATGAATAAAACATTGAATTTTTTTAAGGTTCCGAGTGAGAATAAAATACTACAATAATTTTACTTTGGATTCACAGCAGCTGTCAGCCTGTATGTATATGTACATCCATCTATTTGCATACAGTACATACATTTGTGCGCATAAATAGAAGTGTTTACTTAAATTAATACCCACATACACACGTATGTACCTACATGCATATGAACGTCTGCGGATATGGATATGGGCACGTTTGGGTCTTTACTTTTATTTGTTTTTATAAATGAATGTACACATGTACATACATGCATACATACATATGTATGTAACTAGGTTGTCTCGTCGTATTTGCATACAACAGCACGCCAAATTAAATTCAATTACATATTCATGGCAACTGTTGCTCAGCCAAACTGTGAACGTAGTTGCCAACGGCCAGTGGTTTGCCCTCACTCACTTCATCCCATTCCACCGCCAGCATTGGACCAGCGGCAACAGTTGTGCTCTTGGTAATCGGGAGTTTTCATGGCGCTCGTTTTGCTGGTACTAGGTTGCTTCGGTTGCTCCATTTTTTTCGCTGTCCACACGCCTATTTCGTACAGCGCTTTGCATTGTCAATCATTTCTTTTTTATTTAATCAACATGGCAGCACTGGCAGCAAACAAACGAGCGACAAAAAGAGGAAAAAGAAAATTTATTTATTTACATAAAATATTTAGATTGATATTTAATGGGATGTGTGGGTACATACATACTTATATGTATACATATCTATGTAAGTCTGTTTATGTGTGCAAGTGAGCATAATGTGTAATCTCTTAAAACCCGCGCGCGCATTAAATTTATCTTTAACTGTCAATCAATCAAAATGGGCGTTTGAATGTTTTTCACAGACAAAATGGTCACTTGCGCATGTTTGAACAAATTGTCTGTCATTGGTACTATTATGAAATCGTTGGAAACAATTTGAAATGTTAAAAATACTTTATTTAAATATGCTATGTAGGTATGAGAGAAAATAAATATTATCGGTGCTAGTTACAAGTAGTAAAACATTTTGTAGACATATTTAAAATTTTATGAATATCCGTATAATCCGGATATCCGTATAATCCGGATATGTGTTTGAAAAATCCGAATATCTGGATACGAAAATGAACAGATATTAGTAACCATATAACGGGTATCCGAATACAAGGATGGTCACAGCCCTATTCATAAATAAATACGAAAGCAAGTCCGATAATGGCATCTATCAATCATCGATATGGCATTTCAATATACGGTTTATCTTATAGGCTACATATAGGCAAATTTCGGTATTTTTCATGATGTTGACGGCAAGGTGCATATAAATTTCACTTACGATCAATAGAAATAGATACAAGATTGTCAACTGTGAACGACCACAAATAGAAGTTTATGAATCGGACAAGATATCTAAGCTGGAGGGCAGGGTCAGGGCATAACGGCAAAAGTCAAACTTCGGAAATATTTTCACACAGCTGGAATTTTGCTTCCTCTTATGGTTCTGAACAACATCCAAAAAGTCTAGAGTTTTCATTAGAATTATTAAACAGGAGATAAACGTTTTGAAATGCTGAAATTTAAAACTGTTGGCTTCAGGAATATTTTCGTGATTAAATGGATTTGGGATATAACCTACATATGTATGTGAGGGTCTCCAAGAATTCGATAGTTGTTTCTTGGCCTAAATACTATGCATGCATTCATATGTTTGTATGTGCATATTTATATTATTATTTTATTGCTGTTGTATGATAGTAACTTGAAATAATTGGCCAATCCTAATGAAGATGATGTATACATTTTTAAATGATATTCCTTCTCAAAGAAAATTTCTGCTCGAATTGCATTTCTTTCTTAGCTAACTTATGGGCCATTCAAAAGTGTCATACGACCGAGAAACAACCGGACGGGGCTGGTAATAAAGCACAGCCGCGAACGGAGTGCTTCGTATACCGTGGGAGCTTTTGCAGCTACTCGGCATTGCCCGGCTGGTGGCCCTCTCGTGCGACAAGTGAGGAATAAAATATATGATTTATTTTGGAACGAATTTCCGTCATCCCTTGTCAAGTTTGGTGTGCAGACAAACCGGTTTCGGCATTGTGCCATCTTCAGTATCATTTTTCGTTCTAAAAATATAATATATAATATAATATATGTTAAGTAATCCTCTAAAAAAGACGAAAGAAGCATGAACTTCTTCCGAACTAGATTTCTCCTAGATCAGAAAAAGCCCACCACAATGAAGACTCCAATCACACCTATCAATCTTAATACCCTGGTATCTCTGGTATAAAAGCTAGTTCCTCTTAGCTGAAAATTGAACAAGCTACCCACAGGCACCACAAACACCAACCGTCCTCGAGTAGTAAGCTCACCACCCGGATTTCTAAAGAATGGCACAGATTCAGCTTTTTAAGATAAGATAGGGTCAATAAAGCACTTCTCTAGACAGATCACCAGGACTTTTTTTGCAGCTTTTTTAATACGAGTCTTTCCACAAATCAACCCAGACTATTCAAGAAAAAGCTGTTGTAGTTTTTTTTTTGTAAGCTCTTCAATTTGATTTTTATTTGGTTTGCTCACAATGGACTATTATTGAGTGAATTTAGTAATCACTAGTTTTGTTGTAAATAAAATTAGTTTAAAACGAACACGAAGACAATTTCTGACGCGAATTCGAAGGTGAAGATAGATGTGCATACGGGGACGAACACAATACGATCGCGAATATCAACGCGAATGGAAACACGAATACGAAGACGAATTCCAAGACGAATACGAGAACAAAAAAAAAGATGAATATGAAGACGACTATGAAGACACGAAAATGAAAACGAATGCGAATACTATTACGAACACGAATACGATGATGACTGCGAAATCCTATACGAAGGCATATCTATACGAATACAAAAATAAATGCGAAGGCAAACAAAAGAAGATTACGAATACTGGGACGAATACAAAGATGAAGATGAATACGAATACGTTTATGGAAGTGAATACGGAGAAGAATACGAATACGAAGACAAAGTCGAAAAAACGGTCATTGAAGGCAAAGGCTAAGATTATGTATTTGTTTCTTTTTTTTCTTGTTTTAGCATCTTCCTTCCATTCGTTTTTATCTTTTCCCGGTCAACGTTCCCTGCTGTGAAACTTAGAAGTAAGTACATAAAATTATATTTTTTAATGTAAAGAAATTATGTATTTATGAAAAATTTACTATGTACGCACGTTCATTAATATGTATCAGCATTTTTGTTTGCAATAAAAAGTATTTTTTTTCCCTGTCAGAGTCAATTGTTCGTTTAATCACTCAACCAATAAACCCCTTATCCCCGATTTGCTGCTTATACTGCATGCATATTTACATACATACGCAAATAGCTGAAGCGCGGCGAGCGTCAAAAGATAATTACATTAAATTTTCTCCTTTGTCATGCGCTTTTCACAACTTTTAATTAAACATTTTTATTGCAAAATAGGAAAAAACAGTTTTGCTGTCACACACACACTTGCACATTAAGCTTTCACCTACTTGTGTATATATAGGTTTCACAATTATTTTTGCAGCTTTAATTGTTGTTTTCACATAGCTCGTGTAAGCGGAAAGATGAAAAAACAGAAAAACTTGCTTTGGCAGCAAGTAAAAGTATGCAGCTGAGCCAAAAGTGCAACAACACGTGCGCAAAAGCTCACAGCGAAGAGAAATGATGCAAATATTTATTTATGCTGTAGCAAAGGGAATAAAATAATTACGTCAGTATAGGTGTGTTTGTGTATACAGAATGAAGACACATAAAGTCATATAAATAAAATGAATAACAATTAAAATTCAACAGTTAGTTGTGGAACGCAGTGGCGTAAATTTGAGAGCGCTGCAACAAGGGGACTTCCACAGATTACAGACGTGCACAGTTTCTTATTAAAATGTACCGAGGCAGTTGTTTCATGTTAAATTAGTAGATGAGTGCATAGAAGGAAGAGGGCATACGCCGGTCAAACTTGCACAGATAACTATAGGCGCTTCTATAAACTTTGCTTGTTGTTGTTTACTATATGTATGTTGTATACTCACACAGTTCAATAGTGATCTATTAGATATTAAATCGCTTAAAATCTATGCACAGTACTCTGATGCTGTTAAAACTTGAACTGAAAGGAGCGGTGGTCTAGTCATGGGAACACTCTGTACTCAATTACAGGCTATAGTATTTGTTACTGATTTTCAATAGAACACTTCGAAACAGCTTTTTAAAAAAAATAAACTATTGGTAGATTATTATGTGGCTGACCCACGTATGAATGAAACTTCGACTCCGAACGGTGATTGTATTTTTGTGAGAAGCTGATTTTCATGGCAGAAATACGCTCGGAGGTTTGCCATTGACAGCCGAGGGGCGACCTCGCCTAATAGAAAAAAATTTACTGTTTATTATTTGTTGGTGTTGTTCGGAAACTGCGTTCGAAACCAGGCCATGCGAAACCATGCATGAACCACATGCTTTAACAAAAACCATATAAATCATAATTTTAAACTTTGTATAGAATTTAGAAAAGTTCTAAAAATTTTTATCCAGTTAACAGGAATATCAAATTTTAGTAAAATTAGTGCAAGTTTTGAGTGGCTAAAAAATCGTATTGCTTTTTAATATTTTGTTTCCTTTTGTTGAAGGCGTTTTGCACTTGTTTCCATATAAACATGAATTTTTTGTGGAAGAATATGCGTAAGATCTTTTGGCAAAAAAATAAAAAAGTCATCGCCATTTTCCTAAATTTCGCTATTTATGTGAAAAAACCCGCAAAAGCCGCAAGCAAAAAAAAAATTATTAAAAATCAATGTGATTTTTAAGCCGCTCAAAACTTGCAGTCCTGTTAACTGCATACCCAAAAAATTCAAAAAAAAAAAATCTGGATAAAAAGCTCGGAATTTACTTAGATAAAAATTTTTCTAAATTCTGTATAAAGTTTGAAAGTGTGATTTATATGGGTTTTGTTAAAGCATGACTCATATTTTTATAAAAAAATATCAAAAAAATTGTGCTTGAAAAATATTGTAAATATTAAAAACCAAACACCATTCATCCGTTTTTGACCGCAACTGTATAAATATACAGTGGTGAAATAAATAATGTATACTTTTTATTTTACCAGTTTTGGCTATATTTCCTTTGCTTATTCGCTGTTTCATATTTTTTTATAAAAGTATAGTGCGTTATATATATAACGCGCACCATATATATATGCATTTCAAACATTGTAAAAAAATTATTAAAACTCAACAAATTTTACCAAAATCCCCCAAAAATTTGAAACTTTTTATTTAGAGTTTTTAGAAAAATTTAGAAAGATTTTTTTTGAAAAATTTGGGTACGCAGTTTTATGGCCCATTTAGTAGGTCAAAGTGCAAATCGCAAGGCGCTAGAAAATCGCATTTATTTTTAATAATTTTTTGGCTGACGGTGTTGTGCATTTTCTTCCGTATAAAATATGCTCGACCATGCTCAAATGTCTAGCAACGTCAGCAAAGAAATTTATTTAAAATCAAATTTAATGGGTAGACCCAAAATTAAAAAAAAAAATCTGATTAAAAAGTTTGAAATTTATTGGGGATTTTTGAAAAATTTGTTAATTTTTTATTGAAATGTGGATATGGTGCGTGTTATATACTGCCCTAGACTTGTATAAAAAAAATATTAAACATCGAATAGACAAAAGTAATATAGCCAAAACTGGTCGAAATAAAAATGTCTAATATTTCTTCCACCACTGTGTGTATGTAAGTATGAGTTTACACTTATCCGCTGTATGTAATTTGAGCACTCTAGAGGCGGCTCTTGCGGTTAAACGGCATTGAGGCAACTAATTTTTTTTATTTTTTTATTAGCTCGTGAAAAAAATTTTGACTACAAATTATTCTGCAGCAATGTGAGAATTTTAAATTTCCATACCTCTTTTTAAGGCATACAAACCCCGGGCTGCAACCACTTCAGCGGTGCTGTGGAATGCCTGCTGTGCTTTGTTTCCTTCTTTGTAATATACGTACATATATGTACATACATATGTATTTCCATTATTATAATTGTTTTGTTCAAGTGATTGCGTAATGCCTTTGTGGTTGCCGAGCGCATTGATCGTTATTTCGATTTTTATTTTTGAATAGCTTTCCCATTTTTAAATTATTCTTTTGGTGCCAAAAGATCTGAATTGTAAAATACGCGGCTAAGCGGTAATGTTGACATATCTATGCCCTAATGAGAAACACATCGGACGCCGCCAATCATTTAATGAATAATAGATTTCGGAATATAAAATAAAAGTGGAAAGTGGTGTTATGGCCTTCAAACACTTACTGAGACGAGCATAGAGAGGGTGCTGAAATAATAGTCAAGTAAACTGAAGATAACCCGAATTTTTATTTTTATAGTTGCATTGCAAATTTTAAGGGAAGCAGGATGATCCGTTTATACATATATTGAAATACTTGCAATATATACATATATATGTACATATACATATGTATAAATATGTACATACATTTTCACACTTAATACTCTAAGCGTTGCCACAAGCATTCAGTCAGTTGCGTTTGCATGCACCCTGTGCAGCTCATTTCTTCTTCTTTTCGCATGAAACTCGCTTACCC
This sequence comes from Rhagoletis pomonella, assembly GCF_013731165.1. Classification (NCBI taxonomy): domain Eukaryota; kingdom Metazoa; phylum Arthropoda; class Insecta; order Diptera; family Tephritidae; genus Rhagoletis; species Rhagoletis pomonella. The sequence goes on along the minus strand of NW_023458561.1, from coordinate 65,176,738 downwards.
TGCCAGGCGTAAATGCATAGCATCTCGCCGTCTACGCATGCGTGCCTTGTTGCCTATTCAAGTGCTTATGCATTGAAATATGTGCGCTTGTTTGTACATACATACATATGTATGTGCACGTTTGAGATCCTTTATTTGCCGTGTGTTTGCTGTCGAATCAACCACATTGAGAGTTCGTTCATGCGCATGCGCGGCACAGATTAACAAAGATTTTGATCAAAAGCAGTGCAATTAAATGGTATTTTACTTGAATGAATAAAACACACAACAATAATGGAAACTACGAGTACATTTATGTATATAATGAATCTCAGAACAATAAATGAATTCAGTCGGGGAATGCAGGTATTTTTCAGGATCAATAAATTTTGCTGTTGCTAAATGCAATTGAATTCTCGAAAAAAAAGGAACGTCATAATGATGATGATCATGTAAATCATTACGTTTCGACATAAAAGTGCATACATTTGCTGTGTTGATTTTCTACAGCACGTAGTAAAGATAAGTAGTGATCCTATATAGAGGTAGGTATAAATAAAAAATATAAATAACTATTTTTAAGTTAAAGGAAAACATCTTATAAAACTTCATTAGCTTGTTTCATATTTATAGTCCCCTGCATTCGCAGAAAATTTACTTGACATAGTGGCCTTGAAACCGTTTCAGGTTAAATTCTACAAAACGACCTTCCGTGAAATTGTAGCAGTTTTTTAGGTATATATCTAAAAACTAATTTTTTGTACTTATTTTATGGTGGATAGCAGTATGTATGTATGGGTGTTGTAAAAAATAAAATATTCGTTATACATTCCCTCCGAGACTTTCTCTTTGGTCTAAGTGGAGCCTTCGGTCAATAAGTTTTACTAATAAAACCATAAAGCGCGACCTTACTTCTCACACGTAAAAAAATGTGTGTTTGTTTCTTCAGTAATCGTTGAGTAGGTGGCTCCAAATCTGAAATCTATGTGGCAGCTAGCAGCACAGTGTTCTCGTAAGAATGAAATGTTGCCAAGTCCATTTTTTTTCCAATTTTACAGGGGAAGAAAAAACTTCTTATAAAAATTGCATTTTCAAAGCAAAACAAAACTTCATACGAACACCCATATTTTTTACGAGTTAAAGTTAAAAAAACAAATTCTACTTAAGTTTATTTCTGTCATATTTTGTAAGAAATTATGCGACTTATAGTATTTTAGCCAAATGGAGGACTAGAAAATCCCAACTGACATACATATGTACATATATACAATTCAACGATTTTTTTCTAGTTCCCTTAGGGAAAGTCATATAATTTACACTGACACACAACTTTTAACACATCATAAATATCTTTTACTTTTCTATATACGAGTATATAGTATTCATATAACGAAGAAAAAGTGGCCGATCTGTTGCATGGAAATGCATAAATAAAATGGTGGTTTGCAATTTCGTTGCCATAAATCAAAAATTTATGCGCAAACAGTATCGTTGGTGCATAAAAGCATATAAAAACCTATGTAGCTGTGTACGTGCGTGCATGTTGTATGTGTAGCACAAATACACATGAAAAGATGAAGGAATGCAGAGGCATGGGAAGCAAGTAATACCTAAGTACAGGCGCGTATTATCCCAGTGAACCAAAGCTGCAGACTTTTTCAATATTTTTGTTCTTCTAAATGCATAAATATGTAAAACTGCCACACATTAACTCGAGTTCTACCACACCAAAAATGGCGTTTCTAATAATTGTTATCATCTGGCGAACTCTTGCTGAAACTAAAAAAATCACGCAATAATTTTTTTGACAGGCAGACGAATTGGTAAGTACCTGTAAGACTTTATTTGCCATAAACACTTGCTGCGAAGACGAGTTTTTGAAAGCATCGAAAATTGTCTCTGCCATTACCCGCTTTAGGTCAAACTGAGCTCGACGAGAATCTCCGTTTTAGCGATTTAATTATAAAACAAACTGCGACAGATCCGCTAAAATTAGTTTTACATTTCCAAATATTCCGAAAATTATTTTTTAATGGCTGGAATTTAAGGTCCTATTTATATTTAGAAGCTTACTAAACTTATGTATGTTTATTGGGTAACCTCAAGCAACACATGAGTATGTACATAATTATATATAATAATGTGTACGGGGAGGTGCCATACATAATTTCTCAGCATCTATAACCGCAGAATCAGTATCAAAAAATTTCTTAAAAAGCAAAAATCCAGTAAAGTATACAACTTTCGAAATTTATCTCCAACGTTGACCTATTTTTTTAACGCCAGCACCCAACTTAGTCATGTGGGTACTTACTTAAATATGTATGTACATTAGGTTGGTCCAAAATAAATAAAGTTGGAATTTTAATGCTCTCACCCCCTAGGATTGTTCTATATCGAAAAAATATACCCCTATTTATTATTTTGAAATCAAAAAATATTTAGAGGTATTATATATGGAAAAAAACAACTTTCCTAGGGTGTGAGATCATAAAAATTCTGACTTTACTTTTCACATGCATTTTGGACCACCCTAATGTGCATTCGATGTTAAATGTACATTGTACAAACATATCTGTACAAGGTATGGATATGCCAATTTATGCAAGCAGTATATTGATATTTGCCTAAATTTTTCGCGCCATTTTTATCTCCACTGCTTTTGCAGAGAATTTTGTGCCATTATTTCCACACTCCTCTTACAAAGTCATAATTCTTTCATGTGCCGGACACATGTTTTTAATCTGACTCTTTAGGTTGCACTAGCACACAGACATAAAATGAAATATTTATATATATGTATATGTATGCATGTGAATATGTACATACATATTTCCATTAGGATGCATCGCCAAAAACAAGTTGCGGATTTTAAACCGGAATTATAACACTTGTTATGCTTTAAGACTTCCGCCAAAATATTTTGGAAAACTAAATATTAAGAATAACGTGAACTAAGTAGACCGATATGAAAATACTTCCAAAAAATCTCATTATTTTAATTCCGTTGATAAAACTTTTGAACATTTTCATGCAGAACTTTTATGCTTAGCTCTTTTTTCATCTGAGATGATTTAAAAAAAAAGATATATTTTAAAAACTAATTTAATTTATGAAAAAAAAATAATGATTTTTGGAGGTATATATTTTCAAGCTCGTCCAGCTCAATCTTTGGGCGTAATTCTTAAAATATAATAAATTTTATATTTACGATGGAAAAACTGTACCAATTATTTTTTTGTATAGATAGTACATTGAGTGCAGCACTCTAATATACAAACGTAACAAACGCATGGTAAATTGGAATGTGTAAATTTTAGTAAAATGCGAAAATTTCTGCAATTGAATTGAACAAAAGTTCCCCATAGCCGACTTTAGTGGCATTTACTCCAATCCGTTAAGTGTTTGTAATTGGAAGTTGGCACTTCCTACTTCATTCCTCCATTGATCCTTATTTTAGTTGCAAAATCGACACTACACCACAAAATATCTCATTCGACTGCACTGTACCTCCGCATTTAGGGTCGCCCGGAAGTCAACTGTAACACAAGCTCACTTTTGAGAATTACTAACCTTACGCTCAAACGTTTCTAGCACAACAAGGCAAAAATGGCAAAGTATTAGTAAAACTGTGAAAAAAGTACGTTTGTTCATTGCTTATAAATTCTTCCGGCAACGGAAGTGAAAGACTATCTACTCCCTGTGCAAGCGAATGAATTTGCACAGAGCGAGAATGTAGAAAAAAGATCAGTAAATCTAAGAATGAAAAGAGTAAAAATGTCAGTGTAAAGGCCAAAGAAGAAAACAATTAAAAAAAAAATGCTAAGCTTATTGCATATTATGCCGGACAAAGCATGAAAATGCTAAGCGTAAAGTGACTTCGAAGCTTTGCAGCGAAACTATGTTGCATTTTTCATATTCATATTTTTGCTTATACTTTTTTTTTTGAATTTATGAAGTTTTTTGCTTTATGTGAACGGAGGTTAAGTGAATTTGAGAAATAATCTTTTTGGGACTTCCTGTAATGTAGCTTGCTGTACATGCACATACATACATACATATATAGCTGCGTACATATGTGAATATCTCTATTCGTATACAGACTTATTTCGCTAAATCGAAAACTGCCCAGCAGGAAAAATAAGCAATGAAAGGAGCTTTTTGAAGCGGTAGGCCTTTCGTGTTCCATGCCTTACTCATTACTTCTTTTTTTTTATGAATGAGCAGATTTTATAACTGCGTTAAGCTCAGCCTGGTTGTCGCTGAAAATGTGTAAAAGGGCAACAAAGGGCGCCAAAGCATCGCTTTATCTGGGAATACTGGCATTTAATGCAAATATTTGTTTCACTCGCGTAAAATTAGATGCTAAAACTTTTCAAAAATACATCACGTGTGTATGTACCATCACTCTTTGTGGCAGCAAGCGTTGAACATTTCCACACTAACACTCGCACAATGCACTTAGGCAAAAAAGCTTTTATCGCAAAAATTTCTATGAGCATGTTTGTCGCATAACTGTGTAAGTATGTATGTATGTGCATAGGTTCAGTCTTCATACGAACGAAAAAAAAAACAAGAACAATATTCAACCGTATACAGTCCAACCACAAACCACAATTTTTGGTGACCCTCAGCGACAGCTCGCGCCCTTGTCGCCACACCCAAAAGCGGCCAACAGCAAACAACATTGTTGCGCTTTTATGACCAAATGAAAATAATGGCCAAACAAAATGTTAAAATGGCTACTTTAAAGTGCCACCAGTCCAGCGTGGCCCCCCCCGCCACTCAACACATGCATGCAAATGTACACACACACACGCACACATTCACAAGCTTTATTGCAAAAACAAGCATTTTGCCAGCCTTTTGTGTTTTGAGTCGAAGCCTTATCGATGAAACAAGCGCTCGCTTGTCTGTCGAGGGTCCACCAGGTGCGATTGTATGCCCTATGGTCCATATAAGCAACAACAACAATAGCAACAATGGCGTGAAAGTAACAACAAAAATGGCTGATAAAATTATTCCTGTCGCTCGTGGCTAGCTATCGAACTAACGGTTATGTTTTGTCGCATGTGGCTTTTAAAATGTATGAACATGGTTAGGTGAGCTTGTGATTGTATGTATGAGTATTTGTACATATACATATGTATGCATGTATGCTTTCAAATAACAATAGCAGTAAAGGAGTACTGAAGCGACAGAAATAGTTATTAAAAATAGGCGCTAAAGCTTTGGTGGCTCATACAACTTGCCTATTTGGCTGAGAAAAAAAATTGCTTCGAAAATTGTGTTGACATGGTAAGCACAGGAGGGCAGACATACATATATACTTGCATTTGCATGTAGACTCACGCTCGCCAATAAATACAAAAAACCATATCGTGTAAAAACTTAAAAGGTTTATTGGGAGTAGAACGATTTCGATAAGCGCCAGTAGTGCCTATTAATAGCATATTCGATGCTCAATGGCCTTTTGTTGTGGTGATTATAAGGTTGTTAACACTATTAGCATATCGGTCGAGTAATGAAAGTATACATTACATATATAAAATTATGTAGACATAACTAAATGCCAGGCAGGTAAGATAAAAATTTACAGCATTGGAAAGTCATTCTTAAGGATTTTTTTTAAATTTATTAAAATGTTAGAGAATAAGCTAAGGAGTTCCGTTGGAAAAGCAATACATATGAAGACTGTAAATAAAAAATTTGCAGTATAATTTCAATCCAATAATTCGGAAAATTTATATGCCAATCAAAATTTTAAATAAAATTTTTTATTACATTTACAAAATGTCTGTTATTAACGTTACGTGTGCTTCTACTTTATTGGCTTTGTGACAGCCAAGTCCAATAAACACACCAGTTGTTGTTTTTATGTACCAAATGACGCTATATTTTTACTACACAGCTTTTAAGCGTATTACACTATTCATTTAATTGAGACCTCTATTTATTTACACTCAGTAACTTTGTAATAAAAACTTTGTAGAGGCAAGTTTGCAATTCCATTTTCAAAAAAAAAGCTCTTTGCTATTTGCTCTTTGCGCATTCTCGTTGTGGTTTTTTTTTTTTTGGGCATAACACATGGTGTTGATTTCTTCCTTACTTCTTACTGTAGGTAGATTAAGGTAGCCCAAAACGGTTTAGTATCGATCCCAAAGCTTTAAGGAATCATCGGTGATAAAAGCAGTTTGTGCCAAATTGGAAAATGAAATGCGATTTAAAGTACAATAGGGTAAAAAATGGCACGGTTCGAGCCAACTTGGCAGCCCTGCATATATTAATTTCTTTATTGAAAATAGCGATAAGATTGAGTGTTTTCTTCAGAATGATATTGCCCGAAAGAACAACGCGTACGATGAGGAGTGTCAAGAAACTGCAGGGAAAAAAGATGTCACCTGCAGGGCAATGCTGCGGCGAGGCACAACGCGAGCCATGTGTGATCATTATAGAGAACTGGTGAGAGAAGCGAAACGTATTTGCCGCAATAAGAAGAGAGAGCCCAAAACACGTGAGTGCGAAGAGCTTGAAACGTAACGAAATTATTTTGATATGTTATTTTCGGCCATGAACAAAACGAAATCAATTCATATACTAGTTTGTTGAGCATCCCTGATCGAAAGTTTATTCACCTAAATTCTCGGATTTTTGGAAAAATTTGAGGTAATTTTTTCTGCTGAATTCTTTCTCTTGGCAGACAAACTGATGTGCTGTGTATGTGTCTAGGGTACTCTCAATTTAGAGCACATAATATTTATGTATATACTATACATACATACGTACATATATCCCTTTACACTCCCTATATACTCAATCTTTGTACTCAATTTGAATGAACACATTACAAATGGATACATTTGCACATACTACATACATTTTTATTTTCTGTTTGAAATTTTCAACTTGTGAAATTTGGCTTCCCTCGCTTTTCGCAGTGCAGACCATTGTCGTTTGCCGAAAAGTGTTTATGAATGAAATCCCCACACTGCCAGCAGCCAAAAGATCTGCAAATATAAATAAAAGAAAAAAGAGAATATGATTATAAAATAAATATAAGTATAACAGTCATTAATTTCTAAATAATTCGTATACTTTGTTGGGGTGCTGGCGAAGAAAGGAATATCGTCACCTGAAATGCAAAACGACGTAACAACATCGTAAATGAAATGGAAACAGTCGTGACAAATATTTTAATTTTTTTTTTTTATAAAATGTTGTGGGGAGTTGTAATTCGATGAAATCCATGATATAAATCAAAAAGTGAATTTTGAATTTTTTAGTCGTTATGACTTTTTGCATTTCAACGATGATGTTTGTTACGTCTTTTTGCATTTCAGGTGACGATATGTAGTATATGAAAACAGCAAAAAGACGCTACATATGAGACACAGCTTTTGCGATTTTTCATTGAAATGTCATATGAAGAGCACATCTGTCATGCATACCCACACATACGTACACATGCATACATACATACATACATACGTATTTAGTTTGTTATGAAAATATTTTGAAATCATATTCTGTTGATGCGCACAGTGTTTGAGAACTTTTTGTTTTGCTTTATGTCTAAGTGTTGGCATTGTTTTGCTGAAAAATTTGCTTAATCGACAGATTTATGACCCTTTCCGCTCAGGCAAATTACTTTGATGAAAGATCTTGAATGGTATGCATTCCGAAACGGGAATTTACATGTGCATACACATACTTCATATGTATATATGTATATACATACGTAAGTATATATGTACATACATACGTAAGTATATAAATCTGTGTGTTTAGATTAAAAATGCTGGGTTGAGGGTAAATAACTTTCTAGAAGCTAGACTCAAAGAACTTAGTCTGTCATTTTATTCAGTAAAAGGAAACAAATGTCATAAATGTTTCATTAAAGCAGATTTAGTTAATAGTACAAATTGTAAAGCTCACGGTGCCAGTTATCAGTTATCGAATAACGCCTAAGATAAATTTAAAACTTCCGTAATCTAATGCTAGACGCTTTCACTTCTCGATGACTCGCTGAACTTTGCTGGATAACTCGGTGTATGGTTTTATACAATGAAGAACTCAAGGCCATCATAGGCCAGATAAAACAGACGGCTTTTAACGTCATTCATAGATAGACTTTTATATCCTTCATGGACTCACCTCGTGAATATCGGAATTGGAATGCAATGGCCAACTGTAGCAGAGGAAGAGGTTAAGCTGCTTCGTTCAAGTTTTGTCACTGTGATACAGTTGCGCTTTGTATAATGTATCCTAGTAGATTAAACTCACTGGCGCAAAAATGCGTGCATTTGTAGATATAAACCTATTAACACACTTTTGTCATAATATTTTCATAATACATGTATACCATACTAAACAACAATATGCTTTGATTGTATATAAAACACACAGTGACCCATACAAGTGTTCACATGTTGTTTTTAATATTCCAGTTAAACTTTTTTAGTTATTTTTTTTTTAATGAAAATATGGTTCATGCATATAAATCAAAATTTCAAACTTGGGAAAAATTTAACAAATTTTTATCAGAGTTTCGAACTTTTAATTTGAATCTTTAGAACATTTTTGATGCAATTTAAAAAAACTGGCGTTGATTTCTTGACATTTTTCTGCCAATATTGAAAAAGTGCAAAAATCCGTCAGCAAAAAAAGTATCAGATTCAACGCGACTTTTTAGCCGCTTGAAACCTCATCAGACTAAAATTTTATGCGCAATAAAGCTGCTTCCCCAAAAATTTTCTAACAACTCAAATTAAAAAGTTTAATTTCTCTCTTGAAAATTTGTTGATTTTTTTTAAATTTTGTATAAAGTTTGTAACCTCGATTTATTTAGTTTTGGTTAAAGCATAAACAATATTTTTATAAAAAAACGTTTCACTCGGAAAATATTGTCAATTTAAAAAAAGCACACTTGTTTGAGTCACTGTATATTATAAATAGCATTATTCGGCTGCCAACGGCAGTTTTGCAGACATGACATTGCAAAGTTTAGTTAACAACGACGAGAATATAAAATTTATGAGCAGAACCTTTGTCAAAGCCAATACAAGATAACGAAGGCAAGCGGGTGTGGGTGTTAAATGCTCGTGTCAGAGGCAAGAACTCAAGTGAACTGCATTTAATAAAATTACACACGCACGCACATATATACTCCAAATAGAAACACATTTATTTACATCAACTTATTGGTTACTTGGTACTCATACTTCGGTTAAAATAAACGAACGTGTCAATGCTTGTGTGTGTTTGTTTTTGCAAACATTTTGCAACCAACCAGCTGAGAGCTGTCACGCACTACGCTTACTAAGCTTACATGGGTATGGCATATGTCCGACTAATTTATTTATAGGATAGACAAGAAAACGACCACAAATGGGTTTGGGTAAATGAGGCTCTAATAATTTCGTTATGTTGATCGTTCATCAGGCGCATACACAACGGCATATACGACGAATGGACATACATAAGTATGTAAGTACTACCTTTTATGTAATGTAGATGTTTGAATAATTTGAAGAACATACATACGTACTTACATATATGTATGTGGATATACATATATGAACAGGCTATGTTTGCTTAAAATTTGTATTTTAACACTGCTCGCCTGTTGACGTACTGGAATGCCTTTGTTTGCGCAAATTTAATTAACCGAATCTGCTAATATTAATATGTACTAATATAATGGGCAAACAAAAGCATCGATATATTTATTTTTACATGCATACATATGAACAAATATATGTACATAAGGGTGCATCACTTTCCTTAAAAAAAAAATAAAATAAATCGGTACTAGTTTTCCATCGGAAATGTAAAAGTTATTATATTATAAGACTTTCGTCATAATATTTCCTAAAAATACAAAGATTAACGCTACTTGGATGTATTTGAAATATCTCCACAAATCGAGATTTATATAAATAAAAATTGTTTTTGGAAATATTTTTTCTAAAAAATCACTTAAAATGATAGATGAGTTCAAGCTTAAAAGAGCTACCTAAAATTGTTTGAAAATTTTATCAACGGAATCAAATCAATAAATTTATAATTTCTGTAAAAAACCCGCACTTTTTTTGGTGATACACACTAATGTACATAATATATTCAACTATGCCATTGCATCTAAATGTATATGTATGCAAGCAAATATATACTATATGTATGCAGATAATTATGCAAATAGGACTGCAATAACTATAGAAGGAAATATCTACATATATGTACATACAAACATATTTAGATCATGTGGGCATATGGGCATGTCAACTTGCATAGGCAGAAGTGCGGACAAATAGTGATTAACATATATGTAAATATGCAAGCAAATTATATAGCGGCGTGTGCTTTCTTGACCAACACATATGTACAAATGTTTGTATGTATACGTTTAGGTATGCTTTCAACTGGCTGCTAAATGCGTAACGTGCAAATTTGCACAAATTATGCCTAAATCATAATTAATATTTTAGATTACAATGTGACAACAAGTAGCAGCATTAAGCCCAGACATATGTACATATGAACATATGTACTCACTTGGATGTGAGTGAATGGTACAAGTATTTTACTCGTGAACAAACTTCTGCTTGAGTGCTCTTTTTTCTTAAGAAATTGATTGACTTTATCTTGGATGTCCACCAAAATATACTAATCCACGTAACGGTCCACGATGTTTCTACATAGAATGCCCCACAACTTATAACCGTGAACCGGTTAATCGAGGCCAAATTTTGAGCAGTCCAGCCAGCCTTTGCAACAAGGCCATTCCTAAACTCCCAAAGTCATCGATGGAATCGTCTTTTATCTCAGTAAAACGAGACTAAGGTTTTGATATCAAGAGTTCTTGCATTGAAAATACTTCTTTCAAAACTATATAGGTTTTTTAAAAATTTACTATGTGCAGGACTTTGAGACTGGCGCTCATATGTATCAGCATTATTGCAGTAATAGGTCGTTTTATGCAATATTTGTAGAAAACTTGTGGATCTTTCTTGGGATGTTAAAAAAATTTTAGAAATTTTTTCGGCGGCTCGTATTTATCTTCTTGGTATTTTTAAATATTTACGGAACCACATATTCATTTATTATTTTGATTGAGTGATTTTTGCAGGTATTTTCGGAATATCTGAGGATGTTTCAAAAATTTTAGCTTTTCTTCGAGTTTAATCCAAGAGAATATTTCGTATTGTTTTCAGAACTTTAAGGGATTTTTCGAGATTGTAGAGACCCTTCAGAGCACTTCCGTATTTATCGTGTTTAAATTTCGTAATGTTTTTGGTAACTTTCAAGATTTTTCAGGAACTTTTATTATTTTTTTTTTTTAAGGTTTGGAATATTCCTTCTTACATTGTGCGGTTTTTTCGGTGTACAAAAGTAGGCTCAAGTCAAGTTTGAAAAACGTATAGCCACTTTTAATGATTTTTATTATCTCAGCTATTTTGTTGATGGTAAATTTTAAGAAACAAATGTTGAAAAATTAACCCATTTTTGGACTTCTTTTTTTTACAAATAAATTTTAGGTTTTTGTTTAATATTTTAAAGATATGAATAGTGGGGAAAAATTAAATGAAAATTAAAGTAATTATAAAAAATATCCACTCTGATCAGCTGGGCTATTTTATTTTGTCTAGATTAATATTGTGTAGAAAAAGACCAAGAAGCTTTAGAAAATGTAAACTCAATTTCACATAAACCCTACAAAAAAAACATGAAACGGTAAGGGGATGATAGAAATATATACATATTAAAGTTTATTGGTATAGCAACTAATATCCCACAAAAATGGTATAACAATCTAAAATGCCAAAATGTTTGGTTTTTTAAATAATCTTTATTAATTTTAGCTACATACGTACATATGTACATATACACTTCTGTGCAAAACAAAAGCAGTAGTTTTACTTAGCCATTTTTTCACCATTCATTAATTTTAGATTTTTTAACTTTGTTGAATTTTCGCAAATTTTGCACAAAAAATAAATAAATTGTGCAAATTAAAAAGCACTGCTGTTATTTTGCACAGAGCTGTAATGTACTTACGCTCACATACTTACTTATGCATCCATCAGAACCAAACAAAAAAAAATTGTAATTAATAAATACTGGTTATTTTAACTTTTAAATTTAAAATGGCGCAAAAGATTTTATTGATGAAAATCAAATTAGAATGCAAAAGCGGTTAAGCTAAACATAACAGTGTGAAAGACCAGAACGCACACATATGTACAAACAATAAAACCATTTAACCACGAAGCAACAACAGGAATTAGTACTTTCCGCTGCCACCAGGTAATTAAATATGTTTGCATATAATTTTTTTTTCGACAGCATTTTGTTTGCTTTTATCGCACATTGTTGCTGATTGTTTACATCATTTCTTTTGTTTGCTATTCCGCTGCTATTATTATTTAATTTTCTGTCATTTAAGCATTATCGTTGCTAATTTGGGCTATTGTTTACAATTTTGTTGTTGCTTTCGCGAGCTATGTACGACGGCCTTTGTTTATTTTAGGTTCTAATTTTACAGTTCAGCAGATGAGCAAACAGACATAAAGTTGCACATATTTACATGTGTATGTATTTACATATATGTACATATGTATGTTTGTACCCACGCAGTTTGTGTTTGCATAATTAATATTACTAAATTGCAATAAATTTAGATATGAATCCGGGTCAAATTATGCGCTGGTGCATATATGTACATACGAGCACACACATATCTATGTACATTTTTATTTGCAGTTTATAAAGTTTATGTACATATCGTCGGTCCCTACGAAGAGTAGCACATTTCACTATTCGCGTGGAAGACTAGCACATTTCACTATTAGCGTGGAAGACTAGCACATTTCATTATTCGCGTCGAAAAGTAGCACATTTCAGATTTTTGCGTGGAAGAGTAGCACATTTCGTTATT
>NW_023458561.1:65141464-65163812 GCF_013731165.1 Rhagoletis pomonella | reverse complement strand
TTATTTGCCTGGAAGACTAGCACATTTCAGATTTTTGTGTGGAAGAGGGATACGCAAGGCAGTTCATATAAGGTTGTAGCAGCCGTTAAAAAAAAAAAGTTACATAAATATGTATGTTTATACTATAATTATTTTTCTTCGGTCATGCTGAAAGTTTAGTGTTGTATATGGAGCCTTTTGGCCGGTTATTACAAGTAAAATAAACGTTTATTTTTCCTCCTACACCTTTCGACATTCGCGTCTTTCTCAGGGAATCTTTATTTATAAATAAATACGAAAAAACATATACATACAGTATCATATCAAGAACGCCCCGTTTCAAAGTGATATTATTTATGTTATGTTTATTTATTTACTTAAAAAACCTTCAATTAAAATAAAGTTAATTCTCTTAAAAAAATCCATATTGGCCCAAGTTTAAAGCCCAGGAGAATACTAAAAAAACTCAACAAATTTTCAACAACGCAAACGCAAATTAAATATTTTCCTTCGAAGAACTGTCCAAATATTTTCATTGGCAAAAAATTAAGATATCACATGTACGGAAAATTACAATAAAAAATAGCAAAAATCAAGTAGACATGGCAGTAAAATACGACTTTATGCAAAGCGAGGAGAAGTTGAACCTAATGAAAAAAAATGTTCAATGGTCAACCATGAAACACTGTGAATTGCCTAAAGCTTACAAGGGAAAAATACCTTTAAAAAAAAGAAAAGTGGATGATATTCAACAAATGATTAGTAAACGGTATATACCGTCTGAATTTCATGATTTTCATAATACAATTAAAGAAATATAGAATAAACGTTTGAATTTTCAATATATATTATGCTTTTCTGATTTACTTTAAACCGGAGACGTGCAGTTTTCGCGGCTTAACAATCTGAAATATGCTACTCTTCCAAGCGAAAATCTGAAATGTGCTAGTCTTCCACGCAAAAATCTGAAATGTGCTAGTCTTCCACGCAAATAACGAAATGTGCTAGTCTTCCACGCAAAAATCTGAAATGTGCTAGTCTTCCACGCGATTAGTGAAATGTGCTAGTCTTCCACGCGAGAATCTGAAATGTGCTACTTTTCGACGCGAATAATGAAATGTGCTAGTCTTCGACGCGAATAGTGAAACGTGCTAGTCTTCCACGGTAATTTGAGATGTGCTACTCTTCGTTGGGAGCGACGATATGTTCAGTGGGAGCTCTTGCGAGTAAAGCCCACTATCAACCTGTTTGTGCAGCTTTGATTCATCATTGAAACGAGGAGTAGACTTCGAATCTAGTTAAGTACTGTCTTTCTTTTCGTCTGCCTCTTGAATTGTAGTAGAAACCTATTGTCAAAGCAGTAAAATGGACTGGTGTGGTCCAGATCATACACATATGTATATATGGAACCCGCGACTAACATCAAATCAATTTCAAATAACAAAAAAAGATTACCCAGATATCTAAAGCGAATTATTCTAAGTCAAAATATACGCGTGTTTATGTGTTTAAGGACTTTAAGCAAATTCCGTATATGTAGGATAAAAGATGCTGATATTACATACTAGCTGTAGCTCAGTTTCTTTTTAAACTTTTATTATTAATATAGTTGTAATGACAACACAATAGCCTTAAAACAAAGGTAGCTTCAACATCACTCTCAGAATAATATTTTACCATACACTTAGGTCTCTTTTTATGCGATAAATGCGTTACTCAGAGAGACGCATAAAAAATCCGCATAAAAAAGTTCTTTAATAATAATAATAATAATAATAATAATAATAGTTTGGCGCTTACACATATGTTAGTGTTTGGCCGAGCTTCTCCTCCGACTTGTGCCGTGCGCCTTGATGTTGTCACACAAAGCGAAGGGACCTACAGTTTTACGCCGACTCCGAACGGCGATTGTATTTTTATGAGAAGCTGTTTTTCATGGCAGAAATGCACTCGGAGGTTTGCCATTGCCTGCCGAGGGACGACCGCTGTTAAGAAAAAACCTTTTTTCTATATTTTTTTTGGGATGTTGCTTTGACCAGGGCTTGAACCCAGGTGCTGATGTGTGAAAGCGCGCACTGCTTACCACTACACCACAGCGGCCAAAAAAAGTTCTTTACTTTCATACAAAAACAGGGGATGCGTTCCAGCATCTTCAAAAACCGCATAAATTCAGATACTCCACGCAAAAATTCTAAAAAACCGCATAAAAAATTTAGTGAATATTAAGCAAAAAAAAAAAATTATTTCTTCACTTCAACACTTATTATTATATGTAAAACTTAACATTAATTAAATAAATAAAATTGTTACTGTATTTTAACAAAAAAATACCACAATAAATACACGAATTATGTAAAAATACAAAGACAAATTACACTGAAAAAAGTCATAAAAAATCTCAGAAAAAGCAAAATCTCTACACAGAAAAAATGGTTTGATAAACCGCATAAATTCAAATCCACATAAGAAAACCGCATAAATAGACACCTAACGGTATATCTACGGACTAAATCTTTTGGATACTCCTTTATTGCACAAACACAACAAGCTTTAATAATCCGAATAAGTTTGGTCTAACATTCGCCAAAATTATTAAATCATTGAAGTTAATGGCGTTTAAAAAAAAAAAAAAAAAAAAACTTAGTTTGAAAACAGGAAAAAAATGTGAATTTTGTTACAATGTGTAATTTAATACGATTATTAAACTTAAAGCAATTTAACTCTGCTAGAATACATTTTAATTTTTTGAGTTTTGACTAACATATTTTGCACTTCATATTTCAGTCGAAAATTAAAACTCAAAATTAACAAACCGAATGGTCCGCTATAGCACAAGTATCTATCAGTTTTTCCATAAAATGTACTCATTCGCTCATTGCTGTGGGCATTAGATCAATTGGCGCAACTGGGGTCCACCAATGAATACCCAAGTGGCTGTTACTGTTAATTTCCTATCCCGCTGAACTACTGAATATCTCAATTTTAAACAAATTCGATGTACGCTTGTACATACAATGAATGTGTGTGTGTACAGACAGAAATATGTTTGTACTTATCTTTGGGATTTGCCATGCTCAATAAATGAAATACAAATAACCACACAAATATGTATATAAAGATAATCGAAATCCGAAACGAAGCCAACGCTCTGTCATAGTTCACTCTATGGGTCAGTTGGGATTTCAAATGTGGCAGCAAAAGAACCAAAATCGAGGAGCTTTGTGTATAGCAATTTGAAAGGCATATGAATGTGTGGAAGAGCACAGCAACGCAAAGTGGAGAAGTGAAAAAGGAAACGAGAAATTTGAAATTTGTGATGAAATTCTTGAATAGCCAGATGTGCAGCGATGAGCGAGGAGGGCATGCAAAGCAGACAGACGAATATGCAGACATACGAATAAAAGAGGTGTGTTCACTTCAAGTCTTTTGTGGCTGCAAAAATATGGAGAGTGTGGCATAGAAATGCGAGCCTTTGGAAAATTTTGCTGTTTTTGCTCTTGCTGGTGTGTGCATCAATAAAATTGTATTTCTGAGTCTACGTACATATATGTACATATGTAAGTTCAAACATCCACAAACCAAAATTTTGGTTTGTCTGGTGCTTATATTCGGAGACGGTACCAGCAAATTTTGTCAAAATTTTACTTCTATTGTTTTTAAAAGAAATATCAACTATATCTTGGTTTTTTTAGCACAAACTAAAAAGGTAAAATTCTTCAGATATTTCATGAACAAAAGATAGCTGTAAAGGTTTAGAAATTACCACAAAAAGTGCATAATAAATAACGTAAAATTTTCTAAATCTCCCAAAGCCTCGAAAAGATACCAGAAAATCGTAAAGACTTCCAAAGTACTATGAAAACTTCAAAAAATACCAAAAAAATTAGTTTGAGATGAAGTATCCCAAAGCTGCACAAAACGAGGGGACACAATAGTGCTATAGATTCGAAAATTCCCTCAAGATACCAAAAATGTCCTATACATTTAAAACAAAACATATTACGCAATCCCAAAATAAGAAAGAAAAATTTTTGTTTTGCTTTTTGAATTTTCAAAATTCATAAAAAATGTTTGTCTTTAAGATTTAGAAAATGCTCCAAAAGTTGCTAAAATATCTTGAGAAGTCCGTGAAAAATCCAACAAATTTCCGAAAAATATTGAATCATTGAAAAAATTCCTACAACATCACAAAAAGTTAAATAAAAAGTAACAAGGATTTATGCAAAGTCTTAAGAAGTTTTGAAAAACTACGAAAAATCCCAAATATTTCCCGAAAATCAAAAACTAATCTTCACAAAGTGCCATGGTATTCCAAACAAAAACACGAAAAATTCTGCCTCGAAAAATATTAAAAAGTTCGAAAATCCCACATTTTTTTAACAGATCAAAGAAAATTCTGACAATTAAAACATAAAAAATCCCATAGTTACGAGAAGTCCCGAAAAGTCTTGAGAAAGCCCACAAAGTCTCGTAGAAAAGTATAACACAAGAAATTCTGAAAAGTATCGAAAAAAACCGCACTAAAACTTGAAAAATTGTCAGACGTTGCTAAAAAAGAGCAAAATTATACAAACGAAAAATCAAGGTAATAAAAGTCATATCTTTATAAGTCATTAACAGATAATATTTTAAAATGAGAAAGAATTGCAATGGTTCCTTGAAAAAAAACAACATCACAATTTTTTCATTATAACTTTTGGATTTGAAAATGTATAATCGAATAACTTTTCTTAGAGTCTATATGTACGTCAATCAATATTCCGATATGGCATTGGAAATTCGATGCCCAAATGCTTGAGTTTCAAATCAAACCACAAAATTTTCCTCCAGTTTGCAAAACCGTTTCATGGCCTTTCTCTCTGCACGCATATCACTTAATCGCCAAATGCCATGCCACTTCATGTACATATACATACATATATATATACATATCCGCCATTTTGCATACACTTACACAAATACTCGTACAAATTCTTCGCATTACGTTTTCTATGCATTTAAGCATTCAAAAGCAATGAAAGTCATGAAAGTCAGCAATAAGTCGAAGCATTTGCATTGAATTCGAAAGCCAACAGCGCATGGATCCCAGCGCCTGTTTTCATATTTGCGATTCTATTTCTGCTTGCCTGAATGCGTGCATGGGTATGTCCATATGTATGTAAGTTTGTATGTAAATTGGGGGCGACAAGGGCAAATTCATATTGCTGTCATCCTGCTGACTGGACAACTACAAAAAAAAAAAATGAATGAAATCAAAAACAGCACATTCGTTTCATAAGAACGCATACGTTTACATACTTTTATGTGTACGTATGTATGTATGTATGTATGTATGAGTGTAATTACATACAGACAAATATGCAAAATTGAGCAATGCGTACACAATGCCAGTCATACATACATACATAGCAACAGATTTGCATTGGCCTCATGCATTCATTCAATCACTTAGTCATTCACTCACAACAAAAACAACAAACAGCAACACCAACAGCAGCGATTTGTCCATAGTCTAGCCCGATTTCGACAGTGTTTACGTATGAATTTGTTTGTAAAATTTCCATAGTTGGAATTTCAAATGAAGTTGAAAATTGCTTAAAACCAATGAATTGCTACCAGCAAACCATTTTCTACAGTGTAATGCCATTTCTATTTTTTTTTTTTACATTGATCTGTATAATCTCTATTTATGTATGCATGCATGTATGTATATATTTATTCATTCTTGTTTACATACACAAAATGTTATCTGTCTATTTGCATTGATTTGAGCGGCAAATCGTTTTGTCCAGGTGCCATGAATTTTATGGAAATCAACAGACGAATGTACATATGTATGAATGTATGAATGGAGATGCATATATGTGCATTCATATATGTCTACATAAATCTGTGTGTCTATAGGTGCACACATTTGTCCACATCTTTAACCATTTGCGATAACAGGAAGTTAGGTCAGTAAAAGTGTCATGCGATAAAGGAATGGCGTTCAATGGTGCAATAAGTAAATTTGTTTTAACTGATTTTTCGAGTTTAGCAAATGAAAGTAATCAAGAAATTTTCTGAATGGTTCATCATCTATTTTAGTTACACGTTCGCATATTCGATGAATTAATTGCACTGAAAGTCATTTTACGTAAGTATTTAGTAGATCAGCATACACACTTACTTAGTTTTTCTTTACTGGCGTACCTTTTTCAAAGATATTTTGTTGAATTAGTTGAAACAGACGTTTTCGCAATCGTCTATCTTATTTTCCATGTCAAGTCAAATATCGATTTAAATTAAGTTTATTCATGCACACCGACAAATATGAGGATATCTGCCAGTGGTTAATGGCTTCTAAATTCAAATGTCAACCAAAGTTTGGCTGATTCTTCAAAGTTAATTTTACTTTTTTTAATATATTTAGTACTTACATATAAGTATATTTTAGATTTACACCTTTCCTTTAAAAAAAAATTATAGAAATCGGTTAACGTGGTCCTAAATTATGCAGTAACATACATAAAAAAAATAATAATATTCCGACGAATTGCTAGCCCCCTTTTTTTAAAGTCGATTGATTAGCAGTAGGTATCTGTGAACTTCCTACACCAAAAATTAAAAAAATGTTCCTTTAAAGATCATCAGTTGTCTCCATAAAGATAGCTTAACTTGATTTTTTTGTTGAGCTCTAGGTCTTCCAAGGCCTGGGAGGCTACTCTGTAATGCGATGCGAAAGAGAAATGCGATGCGAAAGGCAAATACGTCGTAAGTAATACGCTGTGGCGATTGCCTATCGCATCGCATTTCTCTTTCGCATCGCATTACAGAGTAACCCCCCTGATTATCACCCGGAAGGCCGATCTATAGTAATAAAGCCGAAGTTGGTTTCAGGTCTTCTTCGAACCACGTATCGTTAAGAAAACGCACAAGATCCCGTTAACTGAATGGTATTTACCCAATGCGCTACCAGATTCTGTGATCCTAGAAAGTGAAATCAGGGCCTAGTAAGGCCTTCTAAGTACCACACAAATCACTATATTTGTTCTTGTTACAAACGTTTTATTATTCTGCCTGATGAGTAATAAAACCTATAATAATTTGTTCTCGGTGGTTTTTAAGATAAAGCGGTGCATCCTTTCGATATCCCCAGTAAAAACTAGTTGGCCTCTCTATTACCTTACATACCTGCCCAGTAATCTAAAACCAACTCTTCATCCATATATAGTATATCAGTTTCACCAAAACAGAGCTCCATGCAAGACTGATGAAATTAGACCTGTGAAGTTTTAAGACTTTACTGCGAAATTAAAAAAAAATGCCAGCAGCTATTTTGTAATTTTTGAAATTTTACGTTTTTTTTTGTAATTTTAATAATTCCTTAAAAATGTTAAAATTAAACGTTGAAAATGTTCTTCTTGCTAAAACGAATGAATCTAGTGTAACTAGTGCGTCACCAAATGGAAAAAATTGCATTGAATAAAAGATGACTTTTATTTGAGAAACTAAAATTCCATTTTTTACAATTTTTATTAATAAAATCGAAATTCATTACTTTTAAATAATATGGCTTTTAAGTGCGTGTTACATGACAGGGTATGGTGCTACGGGGCGTATACGTTACATACGCAACTACGAGTATATGAGCACGAGTGGTTGTTTTTACTTTTTAAGTATACCTATCTTTTTAAGTTTTCATTTAATTGGAATTTCGCGACAGAATCTTGTTCTTTATACAACGCTGAAGATAATACATTTTCGCTGAATCGCTGTCTTAGCCACTTTAATGAGATAGGTAAAAAGTTTAACTTTTTCTCGGAAAGTATGGAAAATTTTAAACCTATAATTAAGTTTTATAGCTTATAATTAAAACTAACTAGCCTACTAGCATACTTCAATTGATCTATATGTGTTCAACTAATTGATGAGAGAAATAAAGAGATAAACACTGAGGGTGAATATTTCGTCCTCCAGTTTAGTATTCTCCACATCTTCCCCTGAGACGCGTTATTCTTAAGCGCACAGCTATCTCGTTTTTATTGCAATATGCAGAGGAAACAGATCTAGAAGCTTCTTGAAAGCCATTGTTAGTGTTGTTCACGTCGCAGCAGTGAAGCTCCCGCCGTGGTGTTTGGTGAGTTTAGCTACCGTGGACTTCATCTTGCGGCAGGACCAAATGGAGCACCTGGTCATTGAATAGATTTATCTAAATGCAGCGTCAGAAAAAGCTTATAAATATTTGACTGATTTGAGAAGTGAACATTTAATCCCTTTTCCTTTTTCTATAGAAACTAACCGTGATAGTCTTCTTACTGTTAATGCTAATAGTTTTGCTTACACCGTGGCCCTGAACATCGAAGTCCCTCTTAAAAAAGTTCATCTGCAAAAGAGTAGATTCCACACCCTTTGCACATTTTTTCATTGATACAAAACAGAGCCTATCCAATAATTGTAGTCCCAATACAAATCTGTACAAATATACCAACCGTGTGACACTGCCTTAAGAAAATTTTATTTCTTGAGGCAAACAAGAAACTTAAGCTCAAAAAAAAAATTCCTAAAAATATTTTTAGCCCATTTCCTGATCGTTATTCAAGTAGCAATTATTTAATTATATGCTCACAGCTACATAAATTGACATACATACGTACTTAAGTAAAGAGTATATCCTCATGCACAAATATGTCTGTATGTATACTCGCTTACAATATTTAAATATACATACATACAGATGTATATCAAAAGATTTCGATTTAACTACAACTCGAGCGGAATAGGAAGCAATCAGTTGAAGCTGAGTGTAATGAAGCCTATTGGCCGTTCAAAATAATTGGTCAAATTGATTTCTGTCATTTTATCGGCGCCTCCAACGATGAAGCCAACTGACAATTACACTTACGTAGTTGTTATCACACAAACCAATATCCGTGCAACAAGATACTGTCATCTGTCGAGCCAGAGCGAAGAACGGACGACGAACTGTCGTTCAAATTATCAATACCCGGCAGCCGTTACTGATGGTTACTAAGTTGGCTGAGCAAACTTAATTGTTTTAATTTTGGCTACAAGTGAACGGGGTGGGGTGCCAATGATGGCAGGAAGCCATAAAAGCTACGTGAAAAAAACAAAACCAAAAACATTGAGGCAAACCAAAAACAATGACAATGATAATTACTTACTCGTATACACTCAAGTCGTGCAATCACTCGGAAATGTATCTTATCCATCGAGAATTGTCAGCTATTCAAATGGACAGTTAGCGTTGGGAGATGAAGACGCCGAAGAAGTGGCAGCAAATTGTATCGGCTACGAGCAAGTGACATTGGGGTGCAATGTAGTGCACACACTCTTATACAAAGACACTCTTGACAGTGCTTGGGTAAGTGGGGCAAATGGGCTTCTGGTGATGTGCATGTAGTGGTAGTAGTGCGCTAAGCTTTTGCTTTCCCATCTAATGCCACCCCCTCCCATAATCAGTGTCTAATTAATCATGCTGCTCGGCAACCGAATTTCATGTTGCTCAATGTTACAGCTGGGACGTGCTTGGCATTGCTACGACCGGAAGTCAGCAACAGAAGATGCAATTGACGCATGAAAGCACTGTGGCATGTGAAGTAAGAAGTTGCAAATAAAATTTAAGATTTAGGCTACTCACAGACAACGTGGTACACCACAAAAAATTATTACATTGTTAATATTGTTTGATGTTAAATAATCCTTGTAATTGTTGTTTTATAAAAATGGGATTTTGACCAGAAAACGAGTTGATCATTGAGGAACACAAGTGTAGTTTTTTTTCGAACGCAATCAACTCCTTCCTGATTATTGCAATCGGAATTTGAAACCGTTTCGGGTGAATGCGATATTAACCTTTTTTTAGTCGGATACAAAGTAGGGATGCCGTTTTTAAATCGATTAAATCGAAGATGGATTAATCCAAACCTTCCGATATTGATCTACGGTTTACCTCAAAAGATCTATAAAATTTTAAACAAATTTGAATTTGCGGATGGCACACAAAAATAATGGGGCTTCCTATAAAAAAAGAGAGCAAAGACAAACGAATTTAGTTACCTGAATCTCTTTCTCCTCCGACTAAAGGACTTCTCAGGGAAGCCGTTTAGAAATAACTCTATATAAAATTATGGATAATACTACAACAAAAACTCCATAAATCAGAATTCCAAACTGAAAAAAAATTTCAAAAATATTTTACCATTTGCTTAAGTTGGGTTAATGATGAATGTCTTCTTGTGAAGAAAATTTCACAGATTTCCCGAAAATAGCTTTTAGCTTTTGATAGCAAAGCTCTCTTCCTACCTTTTAATATTCGTAATAAAAAGCAGTGAACTTAAAAGCCTCAAGTCAACTACGATTAATTCGAAGCGTCTTCACTAGGCCACGGGGCGTAGCGTGGTTACGGAAAAGGAACAAATGCGATGACGTGAGGTGTGAGGTCCGGCAGAGACAACCAAAGAATGTGAAATTCAAGAAAGCACGTAATGACCATTGTTTGATTTTTCAACGGTACATATATTAAAATAACTCTAGCCTAGTCTGCATAACGATCTCTGCATGTTTCTTGTGAGTGCATAAAACACAGCGGTGCTTTGCCGGCCTACAAGTGTAGATCAGAGAAAAGTTTTATTTGAAAATATCAGCAGGTTCCCTACCTGTATTTGTATTTGAAATTTATGCGCATACAATTTGCTACATGTTTCCCTCAATCCATGCCACTATGCCATACCAAGGCATAAGCAGGCACATAAATTACGAAAGAGCACTCCACAAGGACTCCCCCCCCCAGCAACAGCAAACGCTCAATTGCATGAATTTCGAACATTCGCAGGTTCTTACACGCTTAATTGATGAGCTTTTGTATACAAGGTTGCTGAGCTGAGGATTGAGAGGCAAAGCATCATGACGGCGGCAAAAGTAAGAATTTAATGTTGGTGGCAGCGGTGGGTGGCTGGGAAGTCGTAGCTTCATTGCCTGTTGTCCTTGCAGTCGATTGCCAATTGGTGACTGTTACCGAATTTACCACTTTACTGCTTTTATTGGGTAGTAAATGCTCTCTTCGTATCGTTGTTTTTGTTGCTGCAAGTAGTTGTGTAATTTCTTCACCACCGCCTTAAAGTGCTCTCCATTGTCATTTTCAACGGTCGTTTGACAACAATGTTTACAGAATTGTGGTTTTTGTTTGTGTGTACTTGTATAGATGCGGCATTGTAAGTTTGTTGCATGTTTGTATGTACATATGTGCATGCATATAACTATATATATACATATATACATATAGTGTATTTAAGTCTAATTCTAGCATCGCTGCTTTGCATGAATAATTTGATGAATTACATGACAGTTTGCGTAACTCGAACATTTCGCGTAACTCGAACACAATTCACCACAAGAAACGTACCTACTATTTAATGGGCGGTTGAATGCAACAACAAGCATACAGCAGTGAAAAGCAGCGTCTCATGCACGCAGCGTTACATGCCACCAAATGTGGCAATCAAACTAAGGCATTTTGAAGATTAAGTGGTGGATTGGCATACGGTTTAAGTATGGTGGGTAAGGCAGGGTGACGTCACAGAATTGCAACCAGCAGTAGCAGGCATCGATGAATTTGATTAATTGCATTTAATAATAGTCAATCAGTTGGCCTGGGAGATTAAATTGTTTTAAAAGTGAAAATCTTAACAGCCACTACATTCCACTAATTACATTTTTTGGATTTCGGGAAAATATGTAAATTACATATTTACGAAGTAAAAGGCATTTCAAATTTTAGGAAATGCGGTAAGGAAAAGTTAAGAGTACTAATAAAATGAGTAGTTCCATAATGGGATTTTGGTGAGATCCAATAATACTTATACAAATCTGTGTAATGAATTTTAATAGTTGAAAAATGTGTTTCATTCAAAACGAAACATTTCCATCCTTAACCCATATAGACATTAATAAAGTAATGGCAAAAGCGAACTTATTGCGAAGAGTTGAAGATATTATAGTTTTGAACAGTGCTGTCGAAAGTACTACTTTAGGAGTTTTTTAGTACTATTTTGTCATTCATACTCTCGTACCTCCTAGGCACCGAATTATACTACTATTTTTCGAAATAATTTACTTTTTTATTACAATTTATAAAGTAACTCAAACGATAACATTGCTTGGAATCATTTACTGTCACGATTTGATAAAGGTTTCTTAAGCTATATTATAGCACTATTTATATTTTACTACTGAGTTCTTTGAAAGCGGATTTTTCACCAGCGCTTCGGACCAGAGCGGAGCAAAGAAGCAAGGAGCAACGGATTTTAGCTGGAGCGGAACTGGAGCAAAGAGCTATACAAATTCATTTGCTCCTTGCCTCCTTAAAGAAAAATTTAATAAATTTACAAACATTTTTTTTTGCCACTGAAAATTAATTTCCGTTATATTTAGTTTGCTTGGCAATATTGTTCATTGTCGAATAACCAGCGGTCATATATTATTGACAAGTCGATTTGAAAGGCGATCAGAACACGATGAATTAATATCTAATTTTTTTCACAAGGCAGATACATTGGGATAATACAAATGTACCCTGCTTTCCACCACAGTAGGGTATATGTAACCGGAATCACTCAGGTTTAACCTACATATGCTGTGTGTATATCGATGGTCCTCTGCAAAAACGACATACCTCCAACTTTTACAGTTATGAGTCATATAGCGAATTAGGTTGATGAATAGCCATATTGGTCCGTGGAAAATCGACATATTCTTTTTGTTACCAATCCGACAGGGCGCGCAATTGTGTCATTTGTCAGAAAATCGAAAGTTAATTTCGTATCTACTCTGAGGGGAAAAAATATTATTTTGTAGAAATTTAAAAAAAAATATTTGTAGTGAACTTTCCACTTATGCTTATCGCTTTTTTCCTTCCGGAAATATTTGAATAATAAAACTAATCTTTGGAAATTCGAGTATTCCAGATGAAAAATTATTTGCAATTTCTGTCATAATTAGAATTAGGCAAAGTGAGGAGCTCTTACATTTTAGGAAGGGCTTTTTATGTAAGTAAGAGCTTACCTTTGGAAGCTATATTAGATCGCGGAAAGCATATCCCTTTAAGAAATTATAAAAGACTTTTGAGAGAAAAATTTTGAATTTTAATTTAATGAGTACCGTTGCTTGATGCTGTTAAATTTTTCGTCATACATGTGCTGACTTGTTTCGCATATTTTTTCACTGCGTTGCCCTTTTTCCCACAGGGTGGGTGCATAATTAAATGTATGTGCATGTGTACATACATATATATCGATGGTCTTCTGCAATAACGACACAATTCAAAATTTTAAAAATAAAAACTTTTACTACTGTTAAGTGGCTCGAGTCTCTAATCCTTGTATAATAAATGTCTAATCTTTACAACTTACTGTATTAATCCCTATTACATACTTTAGTAAGGATTAGACATGCATTAGACAATGGATTAGAGACATGAGCCACTTAACAGTTTAGTAAGAGTTTTTATTTTTCGAATTTTGAATTATGTCGTTATTGCTGAAGACCATCAATAAGTACAAATATTTCTATTGGTGCACGCAGCTAACATTTCGTGGATATTTTAATCTCAAAGTACTCGTACATGCGTTTATCTATTTGTTTTTGTAGTTTTTTGTGATTTCCTTTTGTAGATTAGATAAAATAATGCATACATATTTATTTTGTTTTGCTGTCGACTGTTTGCATGATTTTCCATTATTTGAGTTTCTTTTATACATACTCGTAGTAAATAATCAGACAAAGGGATTTGGCTGGCTTGCATGTGTGCGTATATGGAATGTAAATTGTGATAAGAGTAAAATAGCTCTCTACGAACGTGAGTATAATTTTGTAATGTGTTCATGTATTCATGTACAAGTATATGCACATCTGTAAATTTATAGATCTGCTCACATATGGAAATTCGTTACATTTGCAGCTGACGCTCTGAATTTGGAATTTTGATTCGTTCACAGTTATTTTATCAATACGATATGCACATCTTTTCGAATAATTTGAATAAACCGAAATTTTTTATTCGTATTCATTTTAAGTGGTATCAAACTGGTCGCAATTGAAGTTTGTGACTAACATAAGTTTTCTCTGCAGACACACTGCGTGAAAGTAAAGCTGAGCAGAGAAATTCATACTAACATATGTACATAGATATGTATCCACATATACATATATATTTACGTGTAACATATGTAGTATGAACTAAAATGGTTTTGATGAGTAATTATTGACTTCATTTGCTGAGGTGTCTATGCAAAGAAAGATAAAAGGACATAGCTACATATATGATAAGTGGGGCATATTTGTCGTAGATTAAGTGTCAGCAACAATGAGATAACACAAAATCGATATCTACCCACCCTGTATATTTTAGTATGCTTTATAGGAACATAGACACAATACCCCAGTCAAGAGAATTTTGTGGTAAGGATTTTTAGTTTATTAAAAATGGCAATTTGAAGAAAACTAGTTCCCAATTTTTAAAGAAAAAAATATAAACAGGTTTTATTTTACATAGTTTTGATAAAGTGCTTTAAATACAGTGCTTATGCTGGTATGAAGTCACCCTGCAAAAATCGCGACTACTCCATGCATGCGTGTAAAGAGTACTCCCTAAGGACCAAGGAGTACTCCAAAATTAACCACAATTCATATTAAAAATATGGTCCAATTAACATTGCGATGTCCTAGGGCAGGACCATATACTCCATCCCTGCATTACATCAGAGTAGCACAAAACTACTCCAACATATTAACAATGGCATTGTTATTATATTTTTTCGTTTGTACACGCTTTTGTTCTTCACTTTTCAAATGCTTTTTCGAAATTAATAAAAACCAAGACAAAAATTAAAAATTACATGTTGCCTCTGACGGCATTCGAACCCGAACATGCTGGGAGCTAAGAACTAACAGCGAGCATCTCTACACGTTCAGCTACAGCCAGACATGCAAATGTGCTTTCAAATGCTCAACTTCAATCACATTTCGTTATAACACGAGCAGTGATCGGATAACAAACAATAAGCTGGCGCAGAGACACGAGTTGGTCCGCTACAGCATGACAGAGGAACACTTTTGTAAGTACTCCAATTTACCACAAATAGACTACATGATCCAACGATTTTTGCAGGGCATGACCACACATTACAATAAAACTCTTAATCGTAGATATAGCTTTTATTTAGAAAAAAATGTAGGTACAAAGTTACTTTAGATCAAAAGTAAAAAAAAAAGACAAAATTAGTGAAAAACTCACGTTTGGTCTTATTTTAAATTTTTAACCGACTTCAAAAAAGCAGGAGGTTATCAATTCGTCAGATTGTTTTCTTTAGGTGGGCTACCGCATCTCTTTGGATCACGTGAACCGATTATGATAATCCTTTTTCATTCGGAAAGTTATTACCTCAAGTGTGGTCCCATACTAATTTGGTTAGATCATGAAGAAATTAAAAATGTTCCTAAATTTTTATATGAGGGTGTAAGTCGGCTATGTTTTTTGCTTAAAAATTACATTTTTGCATTTTTTCTTAACAGGTGGTAACTTCCAAAAATATATTTTAGGTAGTATGCGTTCTTAAATGTCTTTCTTTTGACAACCATATTGTAATATTTACTTTAACTTATTAATTTACTTTAACTGCTATGTTCAAATAAGTGGCAACTCTATAATTTTTTCTTTTTATGTTTTAGGTTAGACCTCTAGCAATACATTTGTGAAAATGGCATTCAATTTCATGCATTAGTTTTCGAGTGAAGCGCGTACAAACATACAGACAGACAGACTGACGGACAGACAGCCAGACAAAAATTCTAAAAAATTTTGATTTGGCTTCTGGTGCTCTAATAAACACCCCCCATATTAATTTGTCTTTGATATCTATAATGTACAGATATCGGCCTGTTATAATTTTATTTTATGTATACATATACAATTTTAGTATAACAGTGTGAAAGTTTCAAGTGGCTAAAAATTACCGTTAATTTTTTTTCCGAGCGGTTTTCTTCCATATACATAGAATAAACAGAATTTATGAGATTTGGTTGAAAATTTGTCGTTTGTTTTTGTTTAGCTTTCTACAAAGTTTTAAGCTACTCTAAGCCTTAATATATACTTACATATATATTTAACAGTTTACAAAAATATACATAGTTAGTCATAAAAATTTCACACTTGAGTAAGCCACATCAAAGGCATACCAGAAAATTTATTCCCTAAGTTTTTATTAATTACATACATACATATCTATTTGCATATAAACATAATACCCGCGTAATATGTTCATACCTATGTACATACTAGGGATGTTAATTTTTCAGCTTTTTCCGATCCCGGGATTTTCGGGACGTCGTTATAACAATCCCGGGATCCCGGTATTAGTCCCGGGATTTAGGTATTCATTACTTTTCAACAACTTAAATCGAAAAAACTGCTTCTATCTCTCCTACTATAAAATAAATAATAAATAAATGGGTTTGAAACCTACTTTTTATTTAAAGTGACGTTTTTATTTTTTCTCTCTGACGTCAGGATTTATTTAAAAGACTTGGTGATTTCATATGATTAATTCAAAAAATGATTTGAAAAATTCAAGAAGAAATTTCTTTTAAATTAAAAAAAATTTGCAATTTTTTGGATTCACAAGGACGAATGGGTAATTTTTTAAGCTGATAAAGATGTTATCGAGTTTATGTATATAACATATAATTTTTTCAAAAACAAATATTGCGAAATTTCAAGGAAAAAATTTTAAAAGGACAATTTAATTATTGTCTTCAAAACAAATTTGACAAGGGATGACGGAAAATCGTTCCACATTGCATCACAATTTAATTACTTACCAGTCCTTCTGCACCAAAAACTTGAAGCTGTTTAAATTCTATAGGAGTTCCTCTTTAATTTGACAACCCATACGTCTTCTGACACCATTTCTCTGAATTTTTTAAATCATTTTTGAATTAGTGACGTCAGAGTGAAAACTAAAAACGCAATTTTACTATATTTGGCCCATGGTTTCGCGAATATATTGATATTTGTGTTTAAAATTTACTATCGCGCGGTGTTATATGTATAATGAGCTAGACATTTATAAAATAAATATTAATCACTAAATAAAAAAAGAAATACAGCCAATACTGGCCAAGAAAAGGAGTTTGTATTATTGCCATCAGCTCGAATTATAAATCCCGAAGATCCCGGGATTATTTGCCAAGGCCGGCATCCCGGGATTAACATTCCTAGTACATTCATATTCACACATTTAGCATTGAGGCACAAATAAGAAATAAATTAAAAAATCATAAAATAAACAATCAACAAAAGCGACAGCAAAGTCTTGCCATCATCGCAGGAGAGCAGGCTAAAGCTGCCGGCAATTGAAAAGTGACTGCGATAATTCCAAACAAACTCAGCAGCAAACAAACATTGCACAGCTATTAAGTAATACATATGTATGTATGTACATACATACGCAGAGGGCGCTGATGTGCTGGCCACAGGCTATGCAAAACGACGGCCGCAGTAATGTGGTCCGACTATAAATATGCGATGCGACGCGACGCAGCTCATCAACAAGCCAACGGCAGCATTTTGCTACTAATACTTCCCGCAAAATGTGAAAAAAGGCGAAAAATAAGTGAGGGTGTGCAATGAGCAATTGTGGAACAACAAATCGGACAGCAGGAAGGCGGGCGGACAGCCTGATGCATCGGTAGATGGGGTAATGGGCGGACAGCAAGCCAATCAACTCAACCAACTGTTGAACGTCTGTCAATCGAATACAGTGTTGCAAGAGTGTGGCATAAATATGCCATGAGGCGTCAAAATAGTGGCAACATACATACATAAATACGAAGAAGTAGCCGTGGCATAAATGCCTTCATGCATACATACATACTTACATATGGGCGAACGAAAAGTGAAAAGCGCGGCTATGTTACGAGTATGTAAATAGCAAAACTAATCAGACATGCGAAGGAGAACTGGCGGACATTAAATACTGAAATTTCCTCAGCAAACCGAATTTAAAGTCGATAGCATGAAAAACAACGAAGTTGATGTAAGTCGGTCGGAACGGGTATATGCCTTGAACCGATTAAAATTTGATAGATCAGCACAGAATTCCACAATAAAAACAACGAAGTTGATATAATTCGGCCAGATCGGGTATATAGCGGCTATATGATAAACTGTAAAATACAGACCTAAAGCGAATTTCTTTATATTTAGACTTTATGGCAAAACAATTTTTTTTGCCCATAGTGCGATGTGAGCTTCGGGCCGGATTTTTGGTTCTACAGGAACCGCTGTCGATTCTTTTGGAATACAGTTTCGGTTCTGTTAGAAACGTTTTTCAGTTCTTGGAAGAATCGGTTCTCCGATTCCTGTTCCTCGCTTCTGTGCATCGCTAATAGCCAAAGTCAATGGTGGATTCTAATTTCAGAAACTAAGTTTTGGGAAAATTGCCGATATGTAGAAGGCATTAAGTATTACCATCCGACAGAAAGTCTTTCATCGAAATCGTATATTACTTACTGAATTTGATCAGATGCAGACTAAACTAAGTTATACACCAAGAAGCAATGCAAAGTCGTAAGAGGCGTTACTATGTATGTAAATAAATAGTAGGACATGCCTATGGAAGATGGTAATGGAGAGACCCGAGTAGGGTGGGTGGGTGCTGTCGAAATCGAACACACAAGCAGGGATGGTTCCACACAGCATCAGAAGTTTAAAATCTCACATTGGTCAAAAAAATATCACCACATTCTCGTCAATGTTAGCAACCCAATGACAGTCACTTTTTGATTTGTTTGAAACTTTTTTTTTTTTAATAAATGCTTAGTTAGCGCAGCACAGGGTAAAAGTTGTTGATTATATCCGCCACTGTACATCCATTTGTATGCACATACTTATATTTTGGAGTCCATACTTATTAGCATACGAGTAGCCACACAACTGCGTTTATTTATCTACAAAATATGTACATACATACATGCATACATATGAATGTACTTAAGTACTTATGTTATTCATTTGATTGTCAACTTAAATTTTGCATACATACATATGTATGTATGTATATTAGGGTCGTCCAAAAATGCACGTGAAAAAGTTAAGTAGGAATTTCTATGATTGGGTATTATTATTGACAGACTCCTGAAGAGAATCAGAGTTTTACGATGGAAAAATATTAGTTTTCAAGAATTCTATACCTTTTCTCAGAAAAGTTGTTTTTTCCGTATATAAAATACATGGAAAATTTTTGCGCTTTGAGCGACCTCTAAATACTTTTTGATTTGAAAATAAAAAAATAGTGGTGTATTTTTTCGATATAGAACAATCCTAGGGGGTGAGAGCATTAAAAATTCCGACTTTACTTTTTTTTTGGACCACCCTTATGTGCATGCATATATCGATGTCCAGAAAGTGAGGTCACTTGGTGGTGGCCCTTTCTGAAAATGGAAACTTGATTGCAAAGTAGAGCGAGAGTGAGTGCGGCAGCTTTAACTGTTCACTTCCTGAATGTGACGACCCGCATAAGCAATAGATTGTAGAATTAAATATAAACACGAATGTATGTACGTATGTATGTAGGTGCGTGTGTATGTGGATAAATATGCGTATGTTGGCTATTGTAGAAAAGCAAGCAATCTACTCGATTGTAAGTACTTGAGTAGCCTCCGACAAGCGAATATGCCAACTGCTAATACATATCTACATACAATTGGAAATATGTACATATGTACCCAACAAACACCACAAAAAATTTGGGCAAGCTGGAAGAAATTCATAGTTCTCCAGTTAATATCCAACATCATGCCCCAATTCATCTCTACCCTTTGAGACTAGCACAAAAGGTGTAAAAAAATCTAATACGTATATATATCGTTTCAATTAAAAAGTTAGAAATAATTTTACTATTTTAACATCAGGATTTCAATGATATGTTTGAGACCAATTGGAGTTTAACCTTGAAGTTCCGGTTGAGAACTGAGTTTTTCTCAACTTGAAAAACAGTCCTATTTTCATACAAAGAGAAATAATGCCCTTTTTCTTGAGAACGCTGTGATTCTCTACTTGAGGTACTGTTGAAAAACATGCTTAAACTCAAGTTGAGCTCAACCCTAAATGTTTGTTGGGTGTGTATGTGCGTACATTAGATTGAATCGCGCTATAAAGAGAAATTTTGAACATTTGCTTTCGAAAATATGTGAAAAGAAAATTTTGTTCAGCAGCAGCAGAAAAACAGCTAAAGCGGAGCTCTTTCACAACTCTCTTACAAGATTTCCGAAAGTTTTGAGCCATATACAGCTGTAAAAGGTTTAAAAAAAATTAACTATCATGCAGCCTTCCTTTATAGTAGGCAGTGGTTCTTCAATCAATTTTCATGTTACATAGTTACTGTTGAGTACAGTTCAGAATCTCATATAGGGCTTTAAAATTTTGCATGCAAGTATCTAGCAATTTCTTCCTGTAATAATTGGGAACCTAACAATTGCAGTAGCTCGAAGCAAGTTAAAGGAAGACAGACAAATTCTATAATTGGTTTCTTGACAAAATAGAAGTAAAGGAAATATCTCAAAATCATTCACTTAATTATTAAATAAAGTTTTACTTTAACTTTTAAGTTCAATAATGTATTTTAATGAATAACTAACAGACTTCTAGAGGAAATATTCTAATCCTATGTATACTGAAACACATCTTAAGTAACTAAGACGACTCATTGCGGCCAAGTAGTAAGTGTTCACATTCGAAAGGAAAAAATTTAGTATTATTTTTGTGATATGGTCTAATGTGAATAACTCATACATATGCATGTGTGTACGTATATGTGGCCATACGCGATACAATTGCTTTGTGTTTAACTATATTTGCTTCCAGCATTAATAATTTCGTTATTTAAAAGCGGTGTTGAACGCCGCACCGTTCTCGCATTAGAATTTCAATTAGGTTTTGTGCGGCACACAGTGTTTTCTTATGTTTAACTACACACATATATGTACATACATATGTACATACATGCATTGTGCCTTAAATTTATGCGAGTCTGGTTCAAGACAATTATATTTCCGATACATTTTTATTTTCTTTATGGGAAGTGGAAGTACTTTCAACTGAGTATTGTTTTCTGTTGTTGTTGCTGTTGTTGTTATTGTGTACTTAAATATTCGTTATCTATAATAATCAAAGCACATCCGCATTAGCGTTTTTCGTAAGTGTAAAGCTAAGTGATGGCCGATAAGCTACTCTCAAATACAGCTACTACTTGTGGCGATTGGGGGCAAACGTAGCGGTCTGGTTCATATAAGGTCTGGTATTTATGACTCCATGACTTATGTAACATAAGTTATGTTGCTGCATTAACGATTTTTATAAATATATGTATTGAAATATATGTGTGCGTATAATAAGTATGTATGCATATGATGAGACAGCACATAATGAAATACTGTTTCATCAAATCAAAAACAAAATATTTTGATTGGCCTGGCTTAGTTGAAACCTACAAAACTTGAATTAATTTTCAATCATATTCAATTTATCAAAAGTACATACGTACATACATACGTTAGACATTCATTATATTGACGGCATAGTGCACCGATGTAAACTATTTTACGATACCCTTCCCCTGTATAGTATATATGAAGGCTTTAAGCTCAGCTCAAAACCTCCATTTTCCTAATTTTCAATGGAGTAGGTAACCCAGATAAGAGCGTCTGCGTCTCCCCATGGTAAAACATTTTAAACAAGTAAGAAAGTCTAAGTTCGGGCGGAGCCGAACATTAAATACCCGGCGCAAGTATTAAATATATGTTTTTTCACCCTTCCGAAACCTTCCGCTAGTTGGTAAGCCGAGGTGTATCAATTTTGGGTTAATTAGCGTCCTTCAATTTCGAAATATTGAAGTTTAAAGCATTTCTTAAATTATACCGTTATATGAGAATCGGCCGTTATTTTAGTCCGATTTCAATAATTTTCAACGTTTTGCTTACACGTGGCAAGTACAATAACCATACCGAGTTTGGTACAAATTGGTAGAACGGTTACCGATATACTTATATGTGATCATAAGTGGGCGGTGCCACGCCCATTTTCCAAAATTTTACCATAAACGTATTTCTTGGTAAAGAATTGTTGCAAGTATCAATTTTGAATAAATTAGCTTCAATATTTACTGATTTATCGAAGATTTTGTATTTCTCTAAATTACCGTTATATGGGATGTGGGCGTGGTTATTGTCCGATTTTAAAAAGTTTCGGCGGTTTTTTATGCTGTACCAAGGCCAACAACTGTGCCAAGTTTGGAAGAAATTGGTGCATCGGTTA
>NW_023458561.1:65117632-65141454 GCF_013731165.1 Rhagoletis pomonella | reverse complement strand
ACGCCCATTTTCCAAAAATTTATAATATTCTTATTTTTCGTCTAAAAATTATTGTAAATATCAATTTTGAGTGAATTATCTTCAGTAGTTACTAAAATATCGCAGTTTTCGTATTTCTGGAAATTACCGTTATATGGGAAGTGGGCGTGGTTAAAGTCCGATTTCGCCCATTTTCAATACCAACCTACCTTGGATTAAGGGAAACCTACATACCAAATTTCGTTGAGATATCTCAATTTTTGCTCGAGTTATCGTGTACACGGACAGACGGACAGACGGACAGACGGACAGACGGACGGACAGACAGACATGGCTTAATCGATTTCTTTTTTCATCCTGATCATTTATGTATACATTTGTCTATATCTATCTCGATTCGTTTTGGCTGTTACAAACAACCGTTATGTGAACAAAATTAATATACCCTTGTGCACAAGTGCGCTCGGGTATAAAAATTATGCTAGATGTAAGCCTAATTTTACATGAACGATTTTGCTGCTTGTCTTGTCAAGCACCAGATTAAAGGCTTATTTCGATCGATTTAAAATGTTTTAAAAAAGTAGATTTTTAGCAAAGGCTGGCCATTCCAATACATGTACATAAAACTTAACATGCATGCTTATTAGGGTGGTGCTTAAGTGTAGAAAGCAAATTTTTACATCAGGTTTCCTAAGCCTCCACCCCTACGTCGATGCTACTATAGTTAGTCGAAGATATCAGATATATCTACATATGTTTGTAAATTATGGTCCCGATTCGTGACGGTTAAGGCGTGTCGCACAGGGGGCAAAGTGCAGATTACCCTATGAAAATGTCTTAACCAACTACAATCGCGGCCAAAATTTATATGTGATATTTTCGACTTTAGTACTATCGATTTTCGGTACTAAATGAAATAAAATTGTTTAATTTTTTGAGTCTCCATAGAGACATCTGGCCTTTACCCCCTTGCGAAATGCCTTAACAGACTCCAATCGGGACCGTACTTCATAAAGTTTGACAACTATTTACATGGCATAGTTAACAAAAATATAAAAAATATAAAATGAAATTTTTTAATGAAATTTTTTTTTTTTTACCTATCTCACAATCGCACATTTTGATTTCTTAACTGATTTTCTCCTACAAATAGTTTATTAACTGCAAACAATATAAAAAAAATACTTCTCCGTGAGTTCAAAATTTCTGGATTTTTTTCTAGATTTTCAAATATCATGACGAAATAAAAAAAATTGATGTCTTCTATGGAATGTAAAAAAATATATTTCACAAAAAAAAAAATATATTGAGGTGTAAATATTGTATGGAATGACCCATATGCACCTAACATCCAAATATATCGTTTCAAAAGTATCGAGGAAAAACATTCCGCAAAACGATATTCACACACCATAAATTACCAGAC
Organism: Rhagoletis pomonella; assembly: GCF_013731165.1. NCBI lineage: Eukaryota > Metazoa > Arthropoda > Insecta > Diptera > Tephritidae > Rhagoletis > Rhagoletis pomonella. The sequence goes on along the minus strand of NW_023458561.1, from coordinate 65,140,049 downwards.
TTTGGGCAAAGTTAATTAATAACGCAATTTTTCCCATCAAAATCGCACATCCTTAAATACCGTGAACCGCTCTATACCGCCAAAATTGTTGTCAACTCAGTAAATTTTACCGAAATTAAACCGAAAACCGCCAGCAATGCATCATTTGGAGAAAGTGTTGGTAAGTAGAGCTAACGAAATCCCTAAAAGGATTAAAAGCGCGCATAAAATTTTAGGAAAACCTGTACACGAGCAGACAGACAGACAGACACACAAATTGTAGCGCAAACTGAATATGGGCTGTATATATTTTACTTTATTATTCTTTGTTTGTGTGCATGCATGTGACTGTGGCAGTTTTGTGTTATTTGTAAAACACCGAAAATTTGTCGTTGACGGTGTTGCAAGTAAGCTCAAGCTCAGGCGGCACACTATGTAGCAAGCAAAAAGCAATCGTAATAGTGCTAGTCAACAACAAATGCCGCCTAGTAAGCAGCTAGCAAGCCGTAGCGTTTGCAAGCGCGATGACATCGCCATTTATATAGCGTGTAGGTATGTATGTATGTTTATTTGTTTATGTTTACATATGTATCTAAGTCAGCCTAGTGCCTCATGAAGCCACATAAACCTAAATGGAAGACACTCACGGGTATGGAGCGCAGACAGGCTGCGGTATACGATACGAAAAGGCACAGATATGTACACATGTGCGCACTCAAACACACACACACACACACAGGCAGACAAAAACACACAAAGTGGCAGGATGACAGTGGCTGTGGCGCATATGCAACAGGAAAATCCCTTAATTGGAATAAATTAACTATTATGTGTGTTGTACGCAATGAAATTGCTGTTGTTGCTGTTTTTTTTGCTTTGTTGTTTTGTTATGCTGCATGCTACAAGCTTTTGTTGTCACTGTTGCTGGGCGCTTTATTGCTGCCAGCAAACATACTTATAATTGTTGCTGTTTTGTTAATGGTATTCGTATTATGTGAATGGTTTGTACACATGCGCATGTTTACATATGTAGGTATGTGTATTAGGGTGCTCCTAAAAAAGAAACACGAGAAAATAAACTTTTTGAAATTTTCTGAAGAATATCAAAGAAAGGAGAATAATTAACTGTGCCGCCTGGGCTTTGAAGTTTTCCAATATATATAGTATGTACATATGTAGGTATGTAGATATGTACATGGAAAAATATATTTTTTTGTATAGCTGCTATAACATCGTTGAAAATAAATATGTTTAGTAGAAAAATTCTTTCTCGATCAAAAAATTTTTATTTTTGAATAGAAAAAGTTTCGAAAGTTTTTTCCTATATATTTCTTACATTATGCTCGTAAATCTAAAATTTTCCCTTTTTGTAAAAAAATAATCTTTGTACATACATATCTTCTAAACGTATAATTTTAATGAAAAATTAATCATTAACAAAATATAGCAAATTCGAACGCTTTTATTTTATGTACAACCTAGAAATGGACGCGGAATATTGGGATCCGCGGGACCCACGGTACTGATTTCAAAATGGCCGGGATGGGCGTTATCGTGAAGGTTTTAAAAAGATAAGCGAGCGGCACGGGACGAAAATTCTCTCCCGACCCTCCTAATTAAATCCACGACTTCCGAAAAGAAAACAGAACAATCAGAAGATGCAGATCTTTCAGTTTGACGCAGATACGTCATTTTCACTGCAAGTTTTCTTTTGGTAATGAGTGAATATATTGCGAAATTGCTTTGCAAAAAAAAAATGCTCCGACGAATTGAAAATCTCTTCCTTTTTTTGAAGTCGGTCGAAAATATATTTTCTTAGCAGATTTCAGTCGGATCTCCTGAAAACTACCGGACCAGATTGCCTTCCAACAGACAGACAGGCGGAGATGACTAAATCGGCTCAGCTAGACATTCTGATCATATAAGTATACATTTGCATGGGTCTAGCTCTTCTTCTTCTGGTACTTACAAACATCGGACCAAGCTTATAATACCATTTCATGTTCAAGAAAGGTATAAAAATACACGGCCCCTTACTGTCGATATTCTGGCTGGAAAAAAACAACTTCGGACCACCCTCATATTTATATTTATATGCACACACTTACATCTTGGTGTTCGTTTGTTGACACATGCAACTAAAATTGTTTACTGCTGCCTTTGTAACTTTTTGAGATTTCTTCAGTGACTTTTTTGCGCAAGGATATTTACACTGAAAGAAATGCATTAATAGTTGCAATACAAAGAGTAAATAGATCTCGTAAGAAAGCAAGAAAGCTTCAACTTAGTCTCACGATTGGAAAATGAAGATGAATTAATTGCTGAGGAAAATTGGGGTTTATGTCCCCAAAGTTATCGATGGAGTCAAAGGATTATCGTTAACCTTGGCTTTAGGCAAACTAAACACTAGGGTGATTCAGAAAAAAACACATTTTTTTTTTCTCGGAACCATGCTCAAAAGTTTCGTTTAGACGCCAAAATAAGTCTAAGATAATAAGTCTTAATATTAATATTAGCATTTTCGCGTCGCACTTTTCGATTTCCTATAAGAATAACACAGGAAAAATTAGTATTTTTTTTTTGCTTCTGATTTTTTTATTTTACGAACGAGGCGTTGTAAGGGCTGGTTTCTCCAACTCAACTGTACTTAGTTTAACCATTTTTTGGACTTAAGTCGAAAGTTAGCCTACTTTTTAATCAGCTCATTCTTAACTAAGTCCAAAAAATTGGCTAAACTAAGTTAAGTTGAGTTGGAAAAACCAGTCCAACAGGTCTTGGAGTTCGTAAAATATAAAAATCAGAAGTAAAAAAAAAAATACAATTTTTCTCTGTTATGCCGACATTCATAATATTAAAACTAACGGCACAAATTTTCTGAGACTTGAAAAAAATCCAGACCTCGGAGAGACAAAAGAAAAGTGTAGTTTTATGATATTTGACCACGAGTATGTATATTGATTTTTTGTGTATAAAATTTACTGTTGAACTTCAAAAATTGTTGGATATGAGAAGGTGTAATCTCTCATTGACAGAAAATCTTCCATGTTGTTAATCTGCATTTGTTACCATGAATATTGGTACATATACACTGCTGGGAAAAAGTATTGGCACAACAAATTTTTCACAATATATGCAACAATTTTTTTTTCTAATATTTATCCGCTATTTTTTTGTAAAAATGTGGTTCATTCTACAACAAAACACATAAAAATATAATTCCTAAACTTTGTGCAAAACTCGCGAAAATTCAGCAAATTTTCATGCAAATTTTAAACTTTTTAATCAGATTTTTTAGATTTTTTTTGCAGTTTCGCGGCCCTTAAAATTCTCGTAAAAAAATGCCAGTTCGGAGTTAGTCAAAAATCGCATTGATTTTTTATTTCTTTTTTTTTTGTTGAAGGTGTTTTGCATTTTTTCCATATAAACTATTTTCAAAACCATTTTTTTGTGAGAAAAAAATTGTCGAAAATCAACGATAATTCCTAGCTACTTGTACTCTATTTATTATGTACTTTATTATAATAAAATTGATTGTGCTACAAATCCGCATACTCAAAAAATTCTAAAAAATCTGATTAAAGAGTTGAAAATTTGCTGAATTTTCGTGAGTTTTGCACAAAGTTTAGTAATTATATTTTTATGTTTTTTGTTGTAGAATGAACCATATTTTTATAAAAAATTGGCTGAAGAATATTAGAAAAAAAATTGTTGCAAATATTGTGAAAAATTTGCTGTGCCAATACTTTTTGCCGGCAGCGTATGTAATTACAAGATATTTTCTCAGTGTACGCTGTTTGTAATTAAAGTATGTCTATGCATTTACATACTTCATAACAAACAAGAACACATGGTTTCGCAAATCAAGCAAAAATCCCTTTCAAAATTTTACCATATGGATTCGCAGTTTCATTAGACACAAATTCCTGAAAAGAACACAGCTCAGATAGCACTGAGCGCCACACGTAGGTATTTAGATACATATGTATGTAAAGAAAACTTGCTCCAACATACAGACATACATACATATGTACGCCAATTCGCGTGTGCTTCGTCGCCTGGCACTCTGGGTATTTAATGTTTTTTTGTTCTTTTTTTTTTAAGTATGAAAATGAAAATGAATGCAGTCAACAAGCAAACAAAGTCTTTGCAAAGTCGACACAAAATTCAAAATCCATACAAGAAACCAACCGACTGGCATATGGAAAGCAACTGTGGCAATGTAGAATAGTACGGGTATGTAGTTAGTGGCATTCGTAACACCATACACATCATATTTCTCACACCCTGGCGAATTGACATCGCACCATCGAGCGATGAGGCTCTGCGCGCTGCACCCATGGGAGCTAAATGAGATCCACGAATGAGCGTGTAAGTAGGCGATTTTGCATGCAACGAACTGTGGGAGTTGTGTGAGACTCGTAAGCAAGAAATTATAAAAGTATTAACACAACATTGGAACACATGCTGGCAGAATGGAATGGTTTCTGAGGTAATTAAAAGTGTTACGGAATGGTCTTCTTAGTTCCTATACTAAAGATGTGAATGGTACACTGTAGAAAAAAAAACTCGTACGCATTGATTTACTTTTCAGACGACCTAAAAGGGTATTTTTTCGAATGGGTCTGAATTTTTATCTTTCGAAAATATTTATCATAAGTGCAGTTAAAAACCATATAGTACAAAAGTATTAAGAAACGTAACATTTTAAGAGAAGTACATTCCGAATGGAGCAAGCCAAAAAAACAAATATTAGTCTAATTTTATTAATCAACCATTTCCATTTTTGAATTGACAAGCAGTTTTATAACCAACCACTTGTACCTACTCGTAAGTAAAATGTTTTTTTTTTGCTGTTAGTTATTCATTACCTCGTCAGTAAGAATATAAAATAAATATGATATCTAGTCCTTTTTAAAATAAATATGTACATTAGGGCGGGTCAATTATTATGGAAGGTTTTTTCGCCTATGAGCATATAGCACAGAAAGACTCTACGTGTAATTCTAAGCAAATTGTCCGAAGAAACTACGGGTCTAAATCAATGTGGAGCTTTCCAAATCGCGAAAATAGGTTTAGAAGAAAAATAATACTCCTACATATGACCCGCCCTAATGTCCATATTAAAACACCAACGAGCGATGTTAAACAACTGTCGCTGGCAAAACTGTTTGCCCATAAAATTCAGCTAATTAAAATGGGAAAAATACCGAGGAATACTTAGTCAACTAAACATTCATTTACACTCATACATATACATATACATATGTATGTGCATTAGGGTGGTGCTTAAATATCATGGAGCGCCTCTTTATTTTATTCGAAGTAGAAAATAAAGACATCGGCGAAAATTAATAAGTAAAAGAATGTTAAATTTATCAGAATTCAAGTCAAAATTTGGTCACATTTTTGAGATTTAAAAATATTTTAATTTTTTTCAAACCGTGGTAGCGACCCCCAAAAAATCTGAAATTTTTGTGTATGTGTTTATGTTATAAGTAGAACAAAAAGGGGTGCCAAATAAAAATTTAGATGCTGATATTTTTAAGGACCACCCTAATGTGCATACATTATGTAAATTAAGGATTAAGTGAAACAGCAACTTACCTTTTTATAGCGAAGCTATGGTATTTGTGCCGAAAGGTCAGAAACTGAAGTGAACTGAAATATAAGGCAAGAGAAAAAATGTATTTATTTAGAGTTTTCGAATATGTAAATAACAGATTTGCTTGTATAAACGTTCGAACATGCACATCTGTAGGCATTAGACATAACAACTTAACTCGGCTATAATTTAAGTAAAGTACGAGTACCAAATCTTTCAGTTTCCATGCGATATTTTTAATATTTAAACAATCACAGAAATGGTGAAGTGAAAATGAAAAATTCAAATTTTGTGAAAATTTTAATTTTCCCCTACATCATTTGATTTTATCAAATCACAAAAAAAAAAATTCTCCTGACTGCAAAAATGGTTTAGCCCACTTCAAACTTATATTAATTCTTCCTCATATTGGTAAAATTTTGCTGTAAAATTTTGAAGAAAAAAAAATTGGCTTTTTCGAGAAAAAAAATTATTATTTTTTGGCCGCCATGTTGTTAAGTTTAAAGGTTTTTGCAAATTTTAAACGAATTTTCAATGATTGTAAGTCTTCTGAAGAGAACCAGAGTCTTCCGATCGAAAAATATTGATTTTCAAGAATTCTATACCATTTCTACGAAAATTAGTTTTTTTCCCCATATAAAGAACATGGAAAACTTTGAGCGACCTCTAAATATTTTTTGATTTCAAAATAAAAAATAGGGGCTCAGTATTTTCGGTATAGCACAATCCTAGGGGGTTAGAGCATAAAAATTCCGACTTTACTTTTTCACGTGCCTTTTTGGACCACCCTAATATACATACATACATGACTCATGCGTGCTTACGTAAGGCTATTTGTACATAATAAGATAACATTAAAGATATCTTAGTATCTATGTACATATCGACGACTGAGTGTGAGATCGACATAAGTATCTCGGCAGCCGGTTCGAAAACGGCCTATCTCAGAAAGTTTTTCAAGAACGCCCTATGTCAGAATTTTAATGTAGAACGCCCTAATTCAGAAGTCGGTTCAAAAACGCCATATATGAACATATTTTCTTTAGGTTTTTAGATTCTTTAACATTTAACTGTGATTTTATTCCTTTAGATATGCTATTGCATTGGCTATGGATAGCAATCGAACAAAGTTTCACCCGAAAACAAATTCGCCCGAATTTTTTTCATTCGCGCGAATACACGGCAACGTAAAGTGAACGATTAGGGGCGAAAGTGCAACTCTTGATAAGGCTATATATGTTTTTAAGTAAATATATACACATGTATGTATGAAGTCAAAAACCTCGCAATTTTTTTCGTTGCTTTAATTTTTATATAAAAAGTACATTAAAGTAAGCAATGGCCAATTCAAAAAGTTAATAATTGCTGTATATTTTAACATGCCCAACCAGCTAGTTATTTATCTGTAATGCGACATTATTATTGCTTATTTTTTTCCACCCGCATGGCAACACATTAGTCGATAGTGACAACTAAATGAACACGCATTCATTTTCATTCTCAAAGGTTAAATTTTACTGCTTCTTTTTCGAAGCCTTATCAGCAAATGTGGCGTAAAATACACAAATATGAAATACGTAGATAAGGCAAGCAACTGAGTAAAGCAGCATTTACGAATTTCAAAAGGCGTAGTGGTTATGCGACAATCCAAATGAACATTAATAAGTATGTATGTATGTGTGAGAGGAATAATGTTTGTTTTTATATAAAATTCTTTAGTTATCGCTAAAAAAGTAGGGAAACCACAAACAAACATAATTTGAGAGGCGAAAAGTTACAATACGTTTTTTTTTGAGTTGGTATTTAAAATAGAATGAATTCGTTGAAAAGCCTAGAAGAGCATTGCACTTTTTGTCCCACCAATCTAAAAAATATATTAAAAAAAAAAAATCGATCAATAGGTAAATGATTTTTATCAAGATTTTGCGTTTGCTGAGAGAACTGGCCCCCCGTTTGGAGTCGGTTAACTCGTGTAGCACAGGGGCAATGTTCAGATTATCGGGACCAAAATTTATATGTGATATTTTCGCCTTTAGTACTATCGATTCTCGGTATTAAATGAATGTTGTCTTTCTAACGATTGGGAATAAATAGAGAACAGAGTTAATAGCGTTTTCATTTCTCGAAATAATGTTGTATATGTTCTGCCCTGCGCCAGGCTGTAAAGTTAACGTGTTCATTTCTCAGCATCTTCACATGCATATTGCGTGCTCTTTCCTTAAAGTTTTGCACTCTGATAATGTTGCCATATAAGGTGAAATTTTTTTTGAGAAAAGAAAACGTCATAAGTCATGAATAAAATCATATCCCGAAATACACACAAATACCATTACCTCAATAAAATGATCAAAAAAATATTTTAAATGCGTTTTGATCTCAGGAAGTCCATACTAACTCTTCCCTATACATGAGATTTTCGATATTTTTTCAAGATTTTTCATGTAATTATGGAGATACACATGTACATATTTGTAAACCAGCATTCTAGTGGTTGGAAAAAATTAAAAAAATGCTGCAATTGTTCTGAAACAAACTGAAACAAATGGAACTTTTTAGGAACATTTTTTAAAATCTGCGGCAAAAAAATTCCGGCGAAATGTCATCTGTTCTCTCGCAAGAGAAAAATATCCAGAAAAGTAGGCGAACAGAAACTTTGCAAAACTTGCAAGTTAAACGAACAGTTGATAGAATTCTGATTTAACTTCATAGGTAAGTGTAAATTTTAAAACATAAGAAAACTGGCCACAAGGTTTTCCCTGACACAGTTTATTGACTAAAAGAATACTTACATACTTGCTTCTACACTTTCAATTAATCTTATTTTATAAATTTTATCTTCCAGGCCATTAAAGACTATTTTGGTGATTTGAGTAAATTCCAACGATCTGTTTTGATCAGTCGTTTGTTTAAGAACCACACTAATGTACATGAAATCCAAATGAAAATGGTAAAAATTAAGCAATTTATAGACAAGTCGTTCACACTTCCATTCAGCTAATCAAAATTTATTACAAAATGCTAAACGAAGTGCTACTAAAACAATCGAATAACATTGATAGTGCAACAAAAACAATTACTGAAGCCGCTAAAAATTCAGCATTTTTAATTAATTTCAATTTAAAAAATTAAAAAAAAAACAGTCAAAAATGGGTAGAAAAAGGGGGCAACTAAGCTCGTGGCACCACACAAAGCCTGCTAAAGATCGGACAAACGCATATACATACATACATACATACATACATATGTATGTATGCGAATCAGCAATAAAACCATTCTCAACACATTCATAAGCCAACGCAAATGAATTAATTCGTTGAACGATTTTGGAATCAATTTGAATTTCATTTGAAGTTGTCATCGACAACAACGTAACGGCAAAGCGAAAAAGGGCATCACGTACCCAACGGCAAACTTGCATAGAACATACACACAAATGTATATATAATTTTACATACACACACATGCATGCGCGCATCTATTGAGAATGTTAACCCAGCAGAAAAAAATATACATTGATAAAAAATTAATCACTTGCAGTTAGCTTTTTTGCATGATATCGATAAAATACATAACTTTTAATTACCTACAAAAAGTTAACTTGAAACTAGTTTAAAAGTAATGTAGACGTAATCGGCAGTTTGTTTTCTTTAGACATGTTTCTATTTAAATAACCTCATATTTACAAATATTACTTTAAATTCACTTTTTTTCTGCGCTTCCCTGATAGTTTTTCGAATTCAGTACAAATAAAATGAGGATCGAAATTTTATATTACGTGAATTATTTTGCAACCGAGCTACAAACGAACACTCGCTTAAATGACGAAATACATGCAAAGCAACAACACAAACTCGGCTAATTATCCGAGTTCAACCAGGTCGGTTTAAAAATACGCGACCTGAAGGGTAGTGTTGTTAAGCGGAAAAACAGCTCTATTGTGAATTGTTAATGGGAAAGTGGAGAGGGAAATTTGTGTTTCCTTATATACGTGACTTATAATTTAAATAAGTATATATATTAACCAAATACCTCGCATAATCAATCATTTAAATTGGTTTTTGTGTGTAAATCCCGTTAAACTAATCATATGTTTCTTGCCAACAGGGTTGCTTAAATAGCTAAAAGGAAATTTTACCCGAGTTGAGCGTTCTTTTTTCGCTCGCTTACAAAAAAATGCAGCTATTATTATGTTGAAGTTACTTATGTCTGATGTCATTCGAATATAAGCCACCTATAGCAGAGTATGTAAATAAATATGTAAACTTAAAGAAAATAAATAAATAAAAAATTAAAAAAAAAAATTATAATTTATGTCCAACAATAATTAGCTACAAATTAGTTGACACCTTATGCACCTTGACTATTTCGCGATCACCGCCATACAAACATAGATAGCTTTACCCCCAAAAAAAAATTATGCAGATAACAGTGACCTTTAGTTCCTTCCTAATCAACTCCAAATTAACTTATAGTTAAATACATTTCCTGCAGGGTTGTTTGTTTTCCAGCCGTAACAGATAGCTGAAAAAGTTGCCAACAACAAAGCAAAAGTTGTTGTTGCAATTGAAAGCAACAGTTCGCTTGAGTTTGGAATGTGGCGGTATACAAAACACGCTCGCCTTTCAATTAAATTCCATTGAAGACAATTAAAAGTATCTCGCAGATACCCGAGTTGCAGCCGCCGCAACAACACAATTTGAATGAAACGCCAGAACAGTAGTTACGCGTTTACATATGTATGTATATACATGAATGTATGCATGTATCTGCATGCTAGCCTAGCCCGTTATCTCGTCAAACTCGCAAATACACACACACACACACACACATGCAAACATACGAAAGGTACCACTATGAAATGATGGCTTTTCAATTACCGTTACTTGCATGACGCACTCGTCGAGCCAGCGATGACGAAGCCAGCAAAGTCGTCGAACGTCAACATCATCGCCAACGCCGTCGCCGCCGTCGTCGTGGACAATGGTGCATAGTATTTCTAGGAAGTTGAACTTTGCTGTCGTTTGCGTGTCAGGCGCCAAATGCGCGAATTTTGCCACGGTGTTATCCTTTCGTGCACGCTTTCCAGTGTTAATTTTTGTTGCTTCCGTTTTGTAACAAATTTCACAGAATAACAAAATATTAAACTGGATTTGTATGAAATTTATTTATCTTGGAATCTTTCACATGCATACGTAATACCGAGTATCAAACACCTCTCACAATTTTTGTTTATTTCAGCTTGCGATATTGTCCGCATAATTGTTTATTGTTTTTATAGTATAACTGATGATTCTCTTTGCTTTCACCTTGTACGAATTTAAACACGCGCGCACACTTTTCGAATATGTGCACCCTCCACCGCCCCTCTGGACGACAGCAACACACATTTTCAAAGGAAAACATTCACGAGTTCGCACAAGCAAAGTTTCTGTGTTTCACTGGCAGCCCCCATAATCGCACTTTTTCTTCCTTTCGCCACCGCTGCACGCGAACGACTGTCCATACAATTCGTTGTTAGCACTCGAAAACCAAACGTACAAAAAATCTTTTATTTTGTCATTCACAAAGGAAAGCCATGAGCAGGGTTGCCACTGACGAAAAAAAATGTTTACCATCCACTTGAAAAAAATCTACCAAATCTGAGAAATATCTACCAATAACTTTTTTATAATTATTTTATTAAAAACTATAGTTTTGTTGTTTTTTTAATTATTTTAATTAAAACTATAGTTTTTTTATATATTTTTTTAGTTATTTCAATAAGAATTAAAATTGTTTTTAAGAACTTTTTATTTAACTAGTTATACGGTATTTGAGTCATATTATTGGCATATTCTCAGTTTCTTTCAACCAAAATCGGAAGTGATGGAACTAAAGGCAACAATGAAACCTCATTATTTGAAAAACTTCAACTCGAGTTATTATAGACAAATACAGTGACTCAAAAAAGTGATTTTTTCTAATATTCGCAATATTTTTCGAGTAAAATTTTTTTACTGCTTTAACTGAATTCATAAAAATTGGGGATTCAAACAATATACAACATATAAAAAAATTCCAAAAAATTTCGTCTAAATTTCAAATTTTTTACTCGGAATTTGTAGAACAATTTAAGGTATGAAGTTTCAAAGCAAATACTATTTGATTATAGCCAACAATGTGGTGCTTAAAATTCCCGTTGATTTTTTTTTTATTTTTACCATTGATAAAAACTGGCTTTGATTTAATATTTATTTTTGCGATCAATCATAGTGCGTAATTACATACCTGTTAATTTTTTCTTTATATTTAAATAATCATTTAAAATATTTAGGCAATCAAAAGCTCTCCGGGATTCCAGTAAAATTAGTTTTGAATGGAGCGCGAATTGTTCGCTTTATATCGATATACATTTATAAGTATGTAATTATATAAAAAGTATGCAAAGAAATTTATAATATATTTAGAGATAACTACGAAAAATAAATCGGGAACGGAAAGTTCATCAAAAATCTACCAAAATGAGAAGAAATTTACCTTTTTACCAACCCAAATTTTTTCTACCAATTTTGGTAACAATTTACCAAAGTGGCAACCCTGGCCATGAGCCAAAAACAAATATGCAAAGAAAAATTGTGCTCGCCAGATACGCTGCTGTCGCACCATGGAGGAGCGCAACGTCGCTGTCATCATCGGCTGGGTGATTGTCGTTATCGCTGACTTTGCGAAGAGCGCTCGAAACGCACCGAGTAGGAATCATATAGCCAACATTGTATATTTAATGTGATTCCTTTATAAGATCTTAAAATACAGACACTGGATGAGTTCACTAAGGAGTACTCTTTAAGCGAAAAATTCCGTTCCATTCAGAAATCTTTATTTTACTATGTGATAATTGTATGCATTAATTTTGTAGCTGTGTAGCTCTTTCGCTTTCTATTGGACAATGGCGATCGGTTAGGCGACTGTCACACCATCAATACGGATCGCGATATTTAAATCGTGATCCATATTGATGGATTTCAAAATATTTAGAAATCTTGTGATATTGATCGCGATTCATCAATGCTACACGGCACGATCTAGGATCGCGATCCAAATATCGCGATTCGTATTGATGGTGTGACAGGCGACTTATACTACGTCTCTTTTTGTTTTGAAAAAAAACCGGATCAGCAAAATATCCCAAATTTGTATCCCTGAGCCCGAATAGTGTATGGGCGTACATACTCTTAATGTAAATAAGGAGTGACAGTAATTGCAAAAATGTGGCCACTTTTCTAGGTTTTTTAAGGTTTCCTAAGATATTTTCGTCCTCCTTCTAGGCGCTGTTTTCATATACATACATACGTGTTCGTCCTCGTATTAGCCTTCACGTTCTTCTTCGTATTCGTTTAGTGGCGTAGCTGCTTCGTATTGATCCTCGACTCGCACGTGTTTGCCTATAGCCTCCATATTCTTTTTCGTATTTATTTTTGTCGTCGTATTTAAACTCAACGCCGTATTCGTCTTCGTAGTCATCTTCCTATTCGTACTCTTAATATACGTCTTCGTATTTGTCTTCTTGTTCATTTTCGAATTTATCTTCGTCGTCGTAGTCGAATTCATTTCTTTTTCGCCTTAGGTTGGTGTACATGTTCGTCTTTGTATTCCTCAACGTATTTCTATTCTTTTTCGTATTCTTGTTCGCATAGGTGTTCGTGTTCGTATTCGTTTCTTTGTTCATATACACATTCTTATTTCTCTTCGTCTTCATCTCCTAATACGTCTTCACTTTCGTATTTGTTTCATATTGATTTTTGTACATATATTCTTCGCATTCGTCTTTCTACGCGCATTCTTATCCGTGATCCTATCTATCCTCGTATTCGTGTTCGTCTTAGCTGTTGCATAAGTCTTCTAATCTACCTTCGTTCGTATGTGTTTTCACATTCATATATATCTTTGTCTTCGCCTTAGTCATCGTCTTTGCTTCGGCGTTTTTAAGACCCACTTGTGTTTTATGTATCTGTGTTTGGGCTATTTGGTTTGGTAGCAACACCAGTTTCTGGAGAGCTCAAATAGGTACACATAGGAAATTTAATAACCTCTCCAGTTGTGTAAGTTTGGTTTTCTTTTCTTTGTTTCTCACTTGGAACAAATTCTCGACCTAAGTTCCGTGATTACAAACATAAGTTGGAAGATATTTTCTTAAAGGGAGATTTTGTTCTTACTGGGTCAGCGCCCTCCTCTGACCATTCGCTCGTCTTATTCGCATTTCCGATTCCCATTCAGCTCTGCGCTTCTTTTTTTCCGTTCGTAGAATAGAACATGGCCACACTTGTACATTTGTATGTACATACATACATACATACATATGTTGTATGACGTCTGTGTGATTCGTACAATTGGGCTTATCTCGTGTGTGGTGCGGTAGGTATCGCCATGTGGCACGGTGGTTGCTTTAGTGTGCGTGTGTTATGCGCATTTAAATTAAAAGAGCGCAACGGCAGCCACACAGCTCGTTCACGGTTGGCGTCGTCGTTATCGCTTGCGTCGTTGCGTCGCCGTTATTCGCTGCCAGCGTTTCGCAGTTATCCGTTATGGCATTATCGCTTGCATGATTCGCTTGTTGCTTCATGTCTGTCAGCGCCTTACTACTGCTTTTTGTTTTGGTTGTCTTTATTTTCTTTGCGGCTGCCCTTCACGAATGTATTCTTTTCTCTTTCTTTGGCCGCTGGGTTTTCATTTCATTTATGCATTTTATTATGGCTTTCCTTCCTGTGTTTCAATTTGATATTTAATTTTTTGCATTCGCACTAGTGTTGTTGCTGTTTGCATACATACATATTCAAAAGTATGTAAATATGTAAATACATACATACATTGTATACATACATATGTATATGTATGTGCATATCTAAACATTTTTGTACAAATTTAGTTATGTATTAGATATGTATAAACTATTATTATATACGATGCCTACACATTCATATGCATGTACATATCGTTACCTTAATATAGAAAGGCCCTATCTCAAATTTTTTGTTTCTTTACGGAGTGCTGAAAGAACCGCATACAAGTTCAAATCTTTTTGCTGCGAATTTCTTTTAAAGGCTATTTTAATTTAACTAATTTAACTTAAGGGTTTCTATTTAATCGCTAATCTTTGCACAATCTATAAAGCATAGGGAAAGTTGTGCCCAGGATCGTGTTGCACGCTGAGTTTGCAGTTCCACTGGAGGAGAACAATAAACCCCCTGCTGCACAGTGGTTCTAAACTGGCATTTAGTGTTCGTAATTCACTAGAGCCTTAATTTTTTCACTTAATTTGATAATTTTTTTTTTTTATTAAAGCTTTGCGAGAGACCAGTTGAGCCTAATTTGTGAATTTTTATTTGATTATATTAATTTTTTTAGCGCCAAATGCAGAAAAAGTGGCAATTTAGAAGAAAATGTATTCTCCTGTTCCAGTTAATAAATGTTTCATAACAAAGACTAGTTAAAAACAATTGTATTGTATAAAATTACAAGAAAATGTTTGAAATGTAATAAAATCAAATAAAGTAAAATAAAAAAAAAGTTCACAAAAATACATTTTTTTTTTGGTTTTTAGTAAAAAATTATTAAAAAATGAAGACTGCCGTGAATTATGAACATTAAATCCCAATTTCGAAGCACGGGGTGCTGAGTTCGGCATGCAGTATGAATTATGGTAAATGCCTTTTGGCAGCAAAGGATGGCGGAGTCCTTGAAAAGGATTTGGCTTAATTTTTCGGAATCGGTTAATTAACTGGTAAATATTTGATTTAAATTACGATATGGGTAAGGTACTTTTATCATACAAGTTGTATGTACGTATTCCCGAATAATTAAAAAAAAAATGTCCTTTATTTTACATTGGTTAATATGGTCACCGTAACTATACATGAAATGATAGAAAAAAATTTTGATTGCGCGATCTGCCAAAGTTGGGATTTTTTCGCGATTCTGACTAATCATGTACCTACTTTTTCAAATCGTTAAATCTCGGGTTCTGCTCATCGTGGAGACTTCATCTCAATGTCGTTTTAAAGCTAAAGGAATGGGTTCGTTCAACCCAGATTGTACTGTATGTAGAAAAAATTACACATACATACCTACAAACATACATACTTATGTGCATACATACATAGGTAGGCTCTGAGGAAGATAAAGTTGATACGCCCTTTCTATCGTAAATATACGTAGTGCGTACATATTAATGTACGTATGTATGCAAATAAATAATTCCCTTTTCCAAATTAAAAACTTTGATTGCGTTGTCTTTAAACACCTACTGTACGAACAGCGATCAAAGATCACACAACTTGAATATTGCATGAAGTTAGGGTTGCCAGACCTAAAATGCTGAAAGAGGTACAGATAAGAACAAATTCGAGGACTTTGTGTACAACTGAGAAAGATAAAGGGGTATTTTTCGGGGGACAAGTAAAACTAAATGTATTCAACAAAAAATTGATTTATTCGCTTATGCAACAATAAAACTGTTCATGAATAAAACTCCAATATCATTTGAACAAAACAAAATTATACTGGCGACCAAAACTGAGTGCGTGGTGATTTTATCTTAAATATTTACACTGTTTTTCGAGTTCATTTTTTTGTTAATTCTTGTGAAAATATTTTTCATATTTTCAAACTTTCAAACTTAATAAAAACCTTAGAAAAATGCACCAACCTTCCTCAAAATTTGGGACATTTAGGTTTTAGGCGGCTAAACATCGCGTAGATGTTTGGTGTTTTTTTTGCTGATGCTTTTGTTCCATAAAAACATTAATTTGAAGAAAATGCGCAAAACCGTTTGCAAAAAAATTTAAAAAATCAACGCCAGTTTTTATAAATTGCACTTCTTATATGAAAAAAACTACTGTTTAAAACTTGCACTCAAAATTCAAAATGTTGATGGAAATTTGTAGAATTTTTCTAAAGTTTGTATTAAGTTTGCAAGTTTGATTGATGTATGTATATGGCGAAAAGTGAACGATTTCGAGCGAAAATGGGGGACCTACGCAACATTCCGTAGCAAGAGGGACAAAACTTCAAAATGAGGTACGTCTGGCAACCGTACATGAAGATCTTGACGAACGGTTTCGCTATGTTCTTAAATTAAAACATTAAATTTAATATTATGCTCGTTCTCTGGCCTGAAAAACATCCAGAAAGGGTTTTAATAACTGTAGTCGCCCCTGGACGGGCTTGCAATAAATAAAATGAGGGGTAAAAAAGAATTAAGAAATGTTTTGTAGGTACATATGTGTGTATGTTGGCATGCACACAAAAAGTATGGAGAAATAGTCGTGTACTCCTTTCTCTTTCGGGTGAGAAGGTAATTTATTTTCCTTGCAACTTTATTTATTTCAGCTTTGTTCTCTAGGCTAAATTTGAAAATTATACTTACAGGTCTATTCTGCACGTTAGGGAAGATTTTGAACGCGGAAAATTTTATTACCAGATAAGGTTGCCAGTTCTTGTCCCCTCGATTCCAAGTACGTTGGTAATGCAGTTAAAATATTCAGCAATTTAGCTATGAAGAATTGTGGAAATTTTGGCATTGCATATTTCCCGGGACAATACTTTGTTACTAACTTATGATATGGTTACAAAATTTACTGGTTACACTATGCCACAGTAAATTGTTCACACAAAAAAATTTATATTTTCTCTCTGACGTCAGGATTTTTTCTGAAGGAATTTGAAAAAATATAATTTTGTCCAAAAAATTATTAAGAAAATTCAGAGCAATGTAGGAAAACCATAGATATGACATTCAAATTTAAGAAAAAATTCTGTAGAATTTAGGCCGATCAAATATTTTGACGCATAAGGGCCACTAGGTATTGAAAATGTCGCTTTCACATTTTATTATTGAATATCCTTGAAATTTTAAAATAATTATTTTCGAAAAGATTATATGTTAACTAATAATACACACTCGACCACATTCTCGAATTTCATCCTTCTAACTATACTCGCTAAAAAAAATAAAACTAATAAAAAGGACATTTTCAATACCTATTCGTCCTTGTTAACCAAAAATTTTAATGTTTTTAATTCTACAGAATGTATCTTTCTTTTGGTGCCCATGCCATCACATTTGGAATTAATCATATCTTTGAAATCACAAAGTTCTCTAAAAAATCCTGACGTCAGAGAGAAAGACTAAAAACGCAGTTTTACTATACAGGTAGACCTCGCTTAACACGGGGGTTACGTTCCCGTATAATACCGTGTTAAACGAAACCGTGTTAAGTGAAACAAGAAACCAGTACAAAAAGTAGGGTTCCGTTCCAGGATATCAAAAAATACATCAAAAGCCGTTTTTTTTTACTCTTTATTAATTTTAATTGTAGTTATAACTAAAAAAATAAACAAAAATTGATTTTCATTCAAAAGTTTACTTGTTTGTATAATTAAAAAAATTAACAAACTTAAAAAAATAAAGTAACTAAAGGAATTCAAAATTTATCAAAATACAATCATGCTATTCAAATCTGTTCTTCATCGCTGCTTATGGTCAATCGTGCGCGCTTTTGAGGTGCATACATTTGGGGCTGTTTTTTTAAAAAATCTGTTAGTTTTGACTGTTTGTTTGACAGTTTTTTATAAATTTGTTTGTATGGTAACATACAATTTTCAAGTTCTCTTTTAAACTTTAATCGCCTTTCAGCAGAAGGATCGGCTGTTAAAAAAAACGACTCCAAGTTTTTGGCTAGACTCATTCCCTTTTGAAGATCCTTAACCGTTAATTCATGAGTTTCGCTATCGTCTTCAGTGTCGCTGCTATCAGAATTTTGCTTATTAGGACTTTCCGATATGATTTGAATTAAATCGGAATCTTCTAATTCGGTTTCCTGCAGTAGATCTTGTAAATCTTCTGCCACCATATCATTAAATCCTTCACCGTCGATTAAGTGAATTAAGATTTCGGTAAGTCCGTTTTCTTCAGATGCGACCCCTGTTTCTTCTTCCACATCCACAGACGGCAATATTTTATTCCTATTTTATTCCTTATTGACTTTTTCAGCTCCTTTAATGATTTCGCTATTATTTGGATACAGTCTTTGATTGAATATGTCTTCCAAGCGCTTGTTAAATCCACAGATGACGACTCGCTCTCTCTCAAAACATTTCATATTATGACCTACGAGTTTTATATGAATTCATAATGTTTGTCGGTAAAAGAGGTCTGCTTCTACTCCAGCAAAATATGTTATACCATTTAGCAGTAGATGGCGTTCAAATTTCGACTTAGAACTAAAAAATATCAGTTAAAATATGAATGTTTTTTTTTTTAATAAATATATTTTAATGCACACACAACAAGTGCAAATATTTTTAGACTTAAAAAAAAAAAAAAAATTCCGGAACCGTGTTAGAACGAGGCCATTTAGCGTGTTAAACGAAAAATGATCACAAAACGTAAACCGTGTTAGAGCGTGGCCGTGTTATAAGAAGCACGTGTTAACCGAGGTCTACCTGTATTTAGTCCACAGTCTCGTGAATATATTAAATGCTTAATGTGTTTCGAAATATTTTTTTTGTTTTTATCGCACGGTGTTACAAGACTATTCAGAATGCGAAAAGGGTTTCAAAATTGACAGGAACTTAATTTACCGTTTACAAAATTTTTATTACCAGCACAGGATAGACCGGTTAATTAATTTTTGTTTAGTTATCTATTATTTGGTTTTTGTGTACCACAACATAAAAAGAGTGCAACATACAAATGTCAACAACATGTGCTGTCCAAATGCTTTAATTCCTGCTGTTGCTGCTGTCACACAGTACGATTTGTTTTTATTTTATATGCATACACATATGTATGTATGTACGTCTGTATGTACATACATATGTATGTAAATATGCACAATGGCTTTGTGCATAATGCTCACACATGTTCACTGACGCATAGGAGCGTAAGACAAAAAAAATTCGGCCCAAATCTTGCAAAATGTCCAAATGTCCTGCAGGGTATTTATTCCAAATAACTGTAAGATTTACTAAATTCTTACGATTTTTCTTATTTTTCATAAAGTTGCTTTCTAAATTGTTATTTTAGTGTTGGCCAAGGACAAATATTGTTAAGATCAACACATACATATTTGTGGAAGCAATATAAATATTCGTACATGTGTATGTATGTATGTACGTATATCATATTTAATAATTTATGGAGGTACATATTTAAAATGCGAATGTCAATTTCTTAAATGCTGTGAAAATAATTTAAATAAATTTGTTTGTTAAGTAAAACATTTTGCTAAAGGAGGGAAAAATTTAAGATATTTTAAAGAAAAACTTATCTTTGTTTCTTTATACCAAACATATTCTTATTCTAGAAATAGCAAGGCATATTTACCAAGGTAGACAAGATTTTGACATTCCTCTCTTTTAAACACCGACTAAATATAATAAGGATATTCACAGTTTAATTTTAAAGTTAAAAGGTGGCAACTTTAACAACACGTTCATAATATGAACGGCTATGGATATAATTGTTTGGGTCTACTTTGTTATGCTCTAAAATCGTTATTTTTTTTAATAATATTCCTCGCATCTAACAAAAAAAAATTCTGAATTCTGAAAATCTGAAAAAGTGGTGGAATGAACTGGACACATAAATGGCACGACCTGAAAAAATAGGCAAAATCGAGTTAAACCTGTGTTTAATCGTTGATATTTTTTACTGTAAATTTTATTTTTAATGACTGCGTCACATCTGTGAAAATATCTATACAACTATATCTGACAAAATATTTTTTATTTTCTATCTCATTTCAACATACATTGATTAAAAGAAAAATACCGATAAAAATAAATTATTTTAATTTTGGCTAGTTTTTTATAGTTCGTTCTTTAGCAAAATCTATATAAATACAAGCTTAAAGGCCATTTCACACGATTGGGCATTTGCCGAAATTTGGTGCAAACCGTATACCAATTGTGTGGATACCCAAATGTTTTCCTTTATCCCAATCACGAAAAGTAATTTGTTGAAATTTTTCAATAGAAGATTGCTGTATTGCAGTGTTGCCACTTTGTGAGTAATTCCTCAAAAAAAATTCTTGTAACTATTTTGAAATCAAGCGTCAGTGTAAAGTGGCGCAAAAAGGGGTAAGTTTCGAATTAGGTTCTACATAGCAATACTACTGATGACTGCAAAGTGATTTCTTGTGGAGCTTGGAATGAATTTGCAATCATATTATTTTTTTCCATCTTCAGTTTAAAAAAATATCCTTCTCCAATTCTATGAGAATCGTCTAAGCAACTAATAATAAAAGATTTAATTTTTGAAATTTAAAACTCTTCGTGGCCTCACTAACACACATAGAAAGAGAATGCTTTAATATGTTTGTATACTTAAAAGTGCGAAGCAAGTATGTACAAAGCTGGTTTTCAACCTTTAATATAACTAAAATGTCTTGTAAATTAATTTCTTAAAAAGTAAAAAGGGTGCACACTCTTTTCAACGAACTCACTGGTGGAATAAATCCCTGAAAGCCAAACAATAGCTCAACAAATGAGGCGAAACACTCGAGATGCGTATCAACCATGAAATTATGCGATAATTAATTTTTTATACGCACACACACTCGCTTGCACAGAGACCCAAAAATCATTGTAAAGCAGACCAAAGAAGGATGCGATGAAAAGCAAACTTTTGAGGAGAGAGAGAGAGCGTGGCAGGGCAAAGGACGGGAGAAAGAAAAGGATTGAGAGCATTAAAGTAAAAAAAAAGTAAAGCATAAAAAAGGGATGAGAACAGTGTAAGTGACACACTCAGCAAAGAGCTGCCATGACTTTCGACTCAGTTTTTTTTTTCTACAGATGTTTACAGTTTTTTATTGCATATTTTTGCCCATTCTTAATTTTTATTTTTTTTTTGCTTTTTTAATTTTTGATTGCACTGTTGTTCTGCGCCATTGAAATTCAGCGATTTTCAAAATGCATTAATATGCAATGCTGCGGGAGCGTAGCGTTTATTGCTGGCACAGCATTTTAGCAACGCGGCCTTTTCAGCGATGAAGTCCTTCAACGTCGTCGAGCTGTCAACGAATTTTTTTTTGCTTCCATTATACTTTTTTCTCAACTTTTTTTTCATTTTTAATATTTGTTTTATTGCATTTTAGCGAAGCGCAAAGTCAGCGAACCAAAGCTGTGTTCGACTAACAAGCGCGGTGCCATGGAGAGAGATCGAGACGGCCTGCGAATGTTCATTGGACTGGAAAGAAATAGGACGCAAGGACAAAAAGCGACGACAAACAAGAACTTGCATGCGGCGGGTATTATCTGGCGGGCGAGCGTTGTTCGTGTGTGTGTATGGGTGTTTACGTGCATCAGTGAAAATGAAGTAGTTTTCTAAGCGCCTAAAAATATACCGTACCACAGTGTGTGAGATTTATGAAGAATGTGTATGAAAGTTAGGAGATATTTTAAACTTTCTATGATGTATATTTTAAAGTGTGTGCGAGAAATTTTAAGTTGGTGTTGCGTGAGGCAAAAATCTAAGATTAGAAAACGAATGGTGTTGGATGTACCATCATTGCCACAGACATATGGCAACCCTGTTAGAAAATAGCTAATCAAAAGGAAATGTCAAATACGTTTTTTTTCTTATTCACGTTGGCTGTAAATTCTAGTTGAAAGAAAAACACAAGCATTTTTTAGCGCGGAAATAGCCCGCCCTTTTTTTTGTAGCAATATTCCTTTTGTACAAATAAAACCTAAGTTTTACATCGCCTATAATCGTCTTTTTTTGGATTAGCGTGCACTACAGCTACAAGCCTATTAATTGTTCACAATCAACACTGGAAAATAATTCGGACTAATAAA
>NW_023458561.1:65101783-65117532 GCF_013731165.1 Rhagoletis pomonella | reverse complement strand
TGTCTATTCAAGTCGAAATCTCTGAGTTGAGTTCAAAAAAAAATTTTCTTGTTCACTACTTCAAAAAATGTTGGGAAAGGGATAACCTATTGCCTTCATACAACTGATTGTTCAGATATGGGGTTTTACTTGTAAACTCCTTTATTTGGACAGCTAAAACCGATAAATTTCGTAAGCTATTCTATAAATAATAATACAAAGTCTACTGAGATAATCGTCAAAATGTATGCAGTATAAGCTTTACCTCTTATACCACTGACTGTTTAGATATGATTTTTAATACATGTATCTCCTCTTTCTATGCATGCTGTGAATATATGTATACATTTTGTCAGATGCTCATGAAAGGTATTAGCCGAAGACAGCGCTGCTCTTACTTGTTTCATGTTGATTTCCTTATGAAATCACTTTGTTTTTAAAACAAATTCGCAGATTGAGTTTTTAATATTTGTGGAAAAACAAGTGCATGCTATTTAAGATCTGATCTTTTTTTTAATTTTTCCTTCATTGCTAATCAACTCATCGACGTAAGGTAGAATCCATCAGACGAATTGGATTTTCATTTAGACATGGTTTTTTTTTCATGATGGGCGTTCTTCAACCAAATTCTGAAGTAGGGCGCGCTTGAAAAGTTTTCTGAGATAGAGCGCGCTTACTAACTGGCTGCCGAGATAGGTTGATCTTCCACTCAAGTGTCGATATAAGGTTTCGAAAACATTTTTTTTACAAAGAACTTATTTTTCAAAAACTTTCCGTTTTCTAACCTTCAACAATTCCATTTAAATCGAATTCCACAACGTTGATGAACTTTTTTTTAATTCTTGGGACTTATCAAATTTCTGTGGCTATTCGGGTCTTTGATAAATTTGCGCATCGCTGAATAGAAATGGTTAGAAATAAAGCAAATACTTCGATGTTTTTGGTTAAGATGCTTTTTCAGTTGTTCTTTTTTCCTGCTTCCAAATATAATTTTGCAGAAAAAAAACAGACTTAGCAACTCTTCACTGCGTGTAAGTGTCACTAATGTCATTTTTTTACTGAATGCAACATTGCTGAAATGTCCACCATAGCTTCCTATAGTAGCACGAGCTCCAGTGGTCAAATTTGCAATCACGCTGCCTCATAGGTCCAGATGAATTTGAGCGGTGGCCTGGGTCGGTGGAACTTTGACTACCGTTTGATGCTTTTAGAACTAAAATACACCACATATCAAATTTATAATCGTTGACAAGTTTTAATAATTTATTTTTCAGTTATCTATTTTTAGTTATTTTTTATAAAAATATAGTTTATATGTAAAAAAGAAAATGCAAACAAACTTTCTTAAAAATTTCAATTATTTTTGTTAGATATCTTAGAACGTTTTTAGTAGCTATTACTTAGCGTTGATGTTTTGCACTTTTTAAGTAATTTTTTTTTGGAACAAACTATTTAAAATTAATCAAATTAAATAACCAAAAAAATGCAAAGTTGTAAAGCTTGTCAATATGTGGTGCGATTATAATTTTTACACGGGTTGTACTTATGATTTGAAATCTGAAACCAATTATTTTTTATTTCTTTTGCAACAAAAAAAGTACGTATAAAATTTCATAAATTACATATTTTAATGTAGAACATTTGACTGCAAATACAATTTTCACAGCTTTCACTTCATAAACTTTCGCAGTTATTTTCGTATTGGATACACATGTTAACATTCACTTTGACTTGTGCTCGTGTTTTGCATTTTATTTTTTTTTTTTTTTTACATTTTATTGTTTTAATTACCATCTATGAAAATAAATAATCGCACAATGGTTTTACTTGTCATGTTAAATATGCACTTAATAAATTTCATTCACTATATCTACCTACTTTTGCACAATTTTTTTCCCACTCACAGTTATTTTTTGAGCGTTGCGCTCAATTACATGTTGTTATGGTGATACGAGCCCTTATCAGTTCTCCGTCCAGTCGCCAATGCACACACGGGGCGAAAGAATGATAAGGGTACGAATGCACCGGTACCACCACACCAACAAACATACCAACATATGTAGATATTTTTTCATTAGTGCGGTTATGAATGCAGTAAAACACTTAAATAAATAATAAATATTACCGTTATTAACAAGTTTAACTGAAAATAGCCGCGCGCAAATACAACAAAATGCCTGTTGACAGTTGACATCCATCGACCAGCAGCAGCAAGCGGCAAGAAAAGTCAGAAGCAATGAAGAGCGGCGAGCGCGGTTGGTTGGTGAGAGTGTGCTTTTGTGTGTTGGAAAAAAATTGTGAGTTGCCTCTTCTGTGGAAAAATATGTAAGTAATAAAAAAATGGGTTATAAATGAATAAAACATTGAATTTTTTTTAAGGTTCCGAGTGAGAATAAAATACTACAATAATTTTACTTTGGATTCACAGCAGCTGTCAGCCTGTATGTATATGTACATCCATCTATTTGCATACAGTATGCATGTACATACATTTGTGCACATAAATAGAAGTGTTTACTTAAATTAATACCCACATACACACGTATGTATGTACCTACATGCATATGAACGTCTGCGGATATGGATATGGGCACGTTTGGGTCTTTACTTTTATTTGTTTTTATAAATGAATGTAGACATATACATACATGCATACATACATATGTATGTAACTAGGTTGTCTCGTCGTATTTGCATACAACAGCACGCCAAATTAAATTCAATTACATATTCATGGCAACTGTTGCTCAGCCAAACTGTGAACGTAGTTGCCAACGGCCAGTGGTTTGCCCTCACACTTCTTCCCATTCCACGCCAGCATTGGACCAGCGGCAACAGTTGTGCTCTTGGTAATCGGGAGTTTTCATGGCGCTCGTTTTGCTGGTACTAGGTTGCTTCGGTAGCTCCATTTTTTTTCGCTGTCCACATGCCTATTTCGTACAGCGCTTTGCATTGTCAATCATTTCTTTTTTATTTAATCAACATGGCAGCACTGGCAGCGAACAAACGAACGACAAAAAGAGGAAAAAGAAAATTTATTTATTTACATAAAATATTTAGATTATTATTTAATGGGATGTGTGTATACATATATAAATAAGTATGTACGTTTGTTTATGTGTGCAAGTGAGCGTAGTGTGTCATCTCTTAAAATCCACGCGCGCATTATATTTATCTTTAACTGTCAATCAATCAAAATGGGCGTTTGAAAATGGTCACTTGCGCATGTTTGAACAAATTGTCTGTCATTGGTACTATTATGAAATCGTTGGGAACAATTTGAAATATTTAAAATACTTTATTTAAATACGCTATGTAGGTATGAGCGAAAATAAATATTATCGGTGCTAGTTACAAGTAGTAAAACATTTTGTAGACATATTTAAAATTTTATGAATATCCGTATAATCCGGATATGCGAATATATGTGTTTGAAAAATCCGAATATCTGGATACGAAAATGAACGGATATTAAACTTATAATGGGCATCCGAATATAAGGATAGTCACATCCCTATTCATAAATAAATACGAAAGCAAGTCCGATAATGGCATCTATTAATCATCGATGTGGCATTTCAATATCGAGTTTATCTTATAGGCCACATATAGGAAAATTTCGGTATTTTTCATGATGTTGACGGCAAGGTGCATATAAATTTAATTTACGATCCGTGGGAGCTTTGCAGCTACTCGGCATTGCCCGGCTGATGGCCCTCTCGTGGGACAAGTGAGGAATAAAATATATGTTAAGTAATCCTCTAAAAAAGGTGAAAGAAGCATGAACTTCTTCAGAACTAGATTTCCCCTAGATTAGAAAAAGCCCACCACAATGAAGACTCCAATCACACCAATCAACCTTAATACCCTGGTATCTCTGGTATAAAAGCTAGTTCCTCTTAGCTGAAATTTGAACGAGCTACAGGGGCTGCACCACAAACACCGACCGTCTTCGAGTTGTAAGCTCACCACCCAGATTTCTAAAGCATGGCACATATTCAGCTTTATAAGCTACGTAAGGGTCAAGCGCTTCTCTAGACAGATCACCAGGACTTTTTTTTTGTTGTAGCTTTTTTAATACGAGTCTTTCCACAAATCATCACATACTTATCAAGAAAAATTTGTGTGCAGTTTTTTTTGTAAGCTCTTCAATTTGATTTGTATTTGGTTTGCTCACAGCGGACTATTTTTTGTTACTGTTTCATTTCGGATTCTGCTTTTAGTTAGTGCATTAATGGACTTAATTGAGTGAATTTAGTAATCACTAGTTTTGTTGTAAATAAAATTGGTTTAAAAACGAACACGAAGACAATTTCTGACGCTAATTCGAAGATGAAGATAGATATGCATACGGGAACGAATACAATACGAACACGAATGGAAACACGAATACGGAGACGAATTCCAAGACGAATACGACAACAAAGAAAAAGATGAATATGAAAATGAATATGAAGACGCATACGAAAATGAAAACGAATGCGAATACGATTACGAACACGAATACGAAGATGACTGCGAAATCCAATACGAAGACATATACGAATATACGTTTAAGGAAGTGAATACGGAGATGAATACGAATACGGAGGTACGAAGCCAAAGTCGAAAAAACGGCAAATTGAAGACAAAGACAAAGACAAAGACTAAGATTAAGGATAATTTAAATGTTATTATTAGCTTAAGACAAATTTCTGGCAATATCAAGCGAACTAGAAATAAATCGAGGTAAGAGTCGCTTTAGTGGTGTGATGCGGGTGTATTAATTTATTTTTAATTTTTAATTTTTGGTTTTTTGTTTTTGTATTTTAAAGGGAATTTTTATGCTTTCGCTTTTTTCCGTCGTGTGTTTTTTTTCTTGTTTTAGCATCTTCCTTCCATTCCTTTTTATCCTTTCCCGGTCAAAGTTCCCTGCTGTCAAACTTAGAAGTAAGTACATAAAATTATATTTTTTTAATATAAAGAAATATATATTTATGAAAAATTTACTACGTACGCACGTTCATTAATATGTATCAGCATTTATGTTTGCAATAAAAAGTATTTTTTTCCCTGTCAGAGTCAATTGTTCGTTTAATCACTCAACCAATAAACCCCTTATCCCCGATTTGCTGCTTATACTGCATGCATACTTACATACATACATACATACATACGCAAATAGCTGAAACGCAGCGAACGTCAAAAGATAATTACATTAAATTTTCTCCTTTGTCATGCGCTTTTCACAACTTTTAATTAAACATTTTTATTGCAAAATAGGAAAAAACAGTTTTGCTGTCACACACACACTTGCACATTAAGCTTTCACCTACTTGTGTATATATAGGTTTCACAATTGTTGCATTTTTAATTGTTGTTTTCACATAGCTCGTGTAAGCGAAAGAAAAAAAAAACAGAAAAATTTGCTTTGGCAGCAAGTAAAAGTATGCAGCTGAGCCAAAAGTGCAACAACACGTGCGCAAAAGCTCACAGCGAAGAGAAACGATGCAAATATTTATTTATGCTGTAGCAAAGGGAATAAAATAATTACGTCAGTATAGGTGTGTTTGTGTATGCAGAATAAAGACACATAAAGTCATATAACTAAAATGAATAACAATTAAAATTCAACAGTTTGTTGTGGAACGCAGTGGCGTAAATTTGAGAGCGCTGCAACAAGGGGACTTCCACAGATTACAGACGTGCACAGTTTCTTATTAAAATGTACCGAGGCTGTTGTTTTATGTTAAATTAGTAGATGAGTGCATAGAAGGAAGAGGGCATACGTCGGTTAAAATTGTACAAATAACTATAGGCGCTTTTATAAACTTTGCTTGTTGTTGTTTACTATATGTATGTAGTATACTCACACAGTTCAATAGTGATCTATTAGATATTAAATCGCTTTAAATCTATGCACAGTACTCTGAAGCTGTTAAAACTTGAACTGAACGGAGCGGTGGTCTAGTCATGGGAACACTCTGTACTCAATTACAGGCTTTAGTATTTGTTACTGATTTTCAATAGAATACTTCGAAACAGCATTTTCAAAAAATAAACTATTGGTAGATTATTATGTGGCGGACCCACGTATGAATGAAACTCCGATACCGAACGTGTATTTTTGTGATAAGCTGTTTTTCATGGCAGAAATACGCTCGGAGGTTTGTCATTGCCAGCCGAGGGGCGACCTCGCCTAATAGAAAAAAATTTACTGTTTATTATATGTTGGTGTTGTTCGGAAACTGGGTTCGAAACCAGGCCATGCGAAAATATGGTTCATGCTTTAACAGAAACCATATAAATCATAATTTTAAACTTTGTATAGAATTTAGAAAAGTTCCAAAAATTTTTATCCAATTAACCGAATTATAAAATTTTAGTAAAATTAGTGCAAGTTTTGAGTGGCTAAAAAAATCGTATTGCTTTTTAATATCTTTTTTTTTTTTGAAGGCGTTTTGCACTTTTTGTGGAAGAATATGCGTAAGATCTTTTGGGAAAAAAATAAAAAAGGCAACGCCAGTTTTCCTAAATTTCGCTATTTTTTATACGAAAAAAACCGCAAAAGCCGTCAGCAAAAAAAAAATATTAAAAATCAATGCGATTTTTCAGCAGCTCAAAACTTGCATTAATTTTAGTAAAATTTTATAATCCTGTTAACTGCTTACCCAAAAAAATTCTTGATAAAAAGCTCGGAATTTAGATAACATTTTTTGGAATTTTTCTAAATTCTGAATAAAGTTTGAAAGTGTGATTTATGTGGTTTTCGTTAAAGCATGAACCATATTTTTATAAAAAAAGGAAACAAATTTAGCTTGAAAAATATTGTAAATATTAAAAACGAAAAACCATTCATCCATTTTTGACCACCACTGCATATACAGTGGTGAAATAAATAATAGAAAGTTTTTATTTTGCCCAGTTTTGGCTATATTTCTTTTATTTATTTGATATTTCATATTTTTTTTTATAAAAGTCTAGGGCATTATATAACACGCACCATATATACGTATTTCAAACTTTGTACAAATATTATTAAAATTCAACAAATTTTACCAAAATCGTCAAACCTTAAAAACTTTTTATTCAGATTTTTTAGAAAAATTTAGAAAGAATTTTGGGTACGCAGTTTTATAGCCCATTAAATTTTAGTAGGTCAAAGTGCAAATCTCAAGACGCTAGAAAATCGCGTCGATTTTTAATATTTTTTTTTGGCTGACGGTGTTGTGCATTTTCTTCCGTATAAAATATGGTCGATCATGCTCAAAATTTCAAATGCCTAGCAGTGGCAGCGAAAAAATTTATTTAAAATCAAATTTAATGGGCTATAAAACTGCAACCCAAAATTAAAATAAAAAATCTGATTAAAAAGTTTGAAATTTTTAGGGCATTTTGGGAAAAATTTGTTTATTTTTTATTGAAATGTGGATTTATATGGGGTGTGTTATACAATGCGCTAGACTTTTATAAAAAAAATATTAAGCATCGAATAGACAAAAGTAAAGTAGCCAAAACTAGTCGAAATAAAAATTTCTATTATTTCTTCCCCCACTGTGTGTATGTAAGTATGAGTTTATACTTATCCGCTGTATGTAATTTGAGCACTCTACAGGCTACTCTTGCGGTTAAACGGCATTGAGGCAACTAAATTCTTTTATTTTTTTATTAGCTCGTGAAAAAAATGTGACTACAAATTATTCTGCAGCAATGTGAGAATTTTAAATTTCCATACCTCTTTTTAAGGCATACAAACCCCGGGCTGCAACCACTTCAGCGGTGCTGTGGAATGCCTGCTGTGCTTTGTTTCCTTCTTTGTAATATACGTACATACATATGTACATATGTATGTATTTCCATTATTATAATTGTTTTGTTCAAGTGATTGCGTAATGCCTTTGTGGCTGCCAAGCGCATTGATCGTTATTTCGATTTTTATTTTTGAATAGCTTTCCCATTTTTAAATTATTTTTTTGATGCCAAAAGATCTGAATTGTAAAATACGCGGCTAAGCGGTAATGTTGACATATCTATGCCCTAATGAGAAACACATCGGACGCCGCTAATCATACAATGAATAATAGATTTCGGAATATTAAAATAAAAGTGGAAAGTGGTGTTATGGCCTTCAAACACTTACTGAGACGAGCATAGAGAGGGTGCTGAAATAATAGTCAAGGAAACTGAAGATAACTCGAATTTTTATATGTATGTAGTTGAATTGCAAATTTTAAGGGAAGCAGGATGATCCGTTTATACATATATTGAAATACTTGCAATATATACATATATATGTACATATACATATGTATAAATATGTACATACATTTTCACACTAATACTCTAAGCGTTGCCACAAGCATTCAGTTGCGTTTGCATGCACCCTGTGCAGCTCATTTCTGCTTCTTTTCGCATGCAACTCGCTTACCCTGCCAGGCGTAAATGCATAGCATCTCGCCGTCTACGCATGCGTGCCTTGTTGCCTATTCAAGTGCTTATGCATTGCAATATGTGCGCTTGTTTGTACATACATATGTATGTGCACGTTTGAGATCCTTTATTTGCCGTGTGTTTGCTGTCGACTCAACCATATTGAGAGTTCGTTCATGCGCATGCGCGGCACAGATTAACAAAGATTTTGATCAAAAGCAGTGCAATTAAATGGTATTTTACTTGGATGAATAAAACACACAACAATAATGGAAACTACGAGTACATTTATATAAGGTATTTCAGAACAATAAATGAATTCAGTCGGGAATGCAGGTATTTTTCAGGATCAATAAATTTTGCTGTAGCTAAATGCAATTGAATTCTCGAAAAAAAGGTACGTAATAATGATGATGATCATGTAAATCATTACATTTTGGACATAAAAGTGCATACATTTGCTGTGTTGATTTTCTACAGCACGTACACTCTAAAAAATTTTTGTTTAAATTTGCGCATATTAAGATAGGTAACCAGTTTCCTCTCTTAATGAATGCAAATTTAAACACTGCTTGATTACTTTTACTTATCATATGTGTGGCGTAGAACAAATTTCAAATTTCTTTTTTGAGTTTTAAACATTTAATGTTCACATTTTCATAGTTTACACATCAAATGTTTAAAATTTCCTCTAAAAAATTTACGTTTAAATTTACGCATATAAAGAGAGGTAACCAGTTTCCTCTCCTAGTGTGTGCAAAATTAAACAATGTCTGTTTACTTACACAAGGGGTGGGTTTTGGGGCTAAATTTATTATGATATAAGAAATTTTGAAAGAAAAAAATTTCTTTTCCATTTCTTGTGCGTCATTTTGTAAGAATTTTTCTTTTTTTCTTGAGAGCTCTTTAAAGTTTAACTGCGAATGAAAACATTGTCCTAAAAATATGCAATGCATACTCACTTACTGTTGCTTTTTACACTTTACAGCCTAAAAAAGTTTACCACTCATATGTACTTAATAAGCATTCGAAGATTTAATTTGCTAATTTCGAATTCGTTCCACCAAAATGAGCTACATGATAAAAATACAAGTTCAGTTAAATTTTCGTTCTTCGAATTATTAAAAAATGAGAAACCAGAAATCGACGAAAATAAATAAAAAAGTGTAAAAATTTCATGAAGTTATTTAAATTATTTATATTAAAATTCTTTTGTAAAATTTTGTATTACTTTTGAAAGTTGAGTGCATCTTTAACCGTTAATTTTTTCATGATTTAATGATCGGATCTAAACCAAATTACGAGACGAGGTATCATCTTTCCGGTAAAACAAATAATTATTGGAATCGGTTCACGCGGTGCAAAGTTATGCGGTGGAATAAATAATAGAAATAAAAATACTCCGAAGAATTGATAACCTCCCCTTTTTTGAAGCCGGTTAAAAATGTCTGAGTTCTTTGTAAATTTTATGTAAATAAAATGCAATTGATGATACTTTAAAAAGTTTATATATTTATTTCATACTGTAAATAAAACTTTCATAAATGTATTTTAAAGAGCGAATTTTCAGTATTTGCTGATGATATATATATTTAGAAGTATAAACCCTTTCCCCCCCAAAAATATATTCCGGCGTGCGCCCCTGTTACTTAGCATTTATTATTTGTAACAAATATATTTTTACTTTCAAAATGTTTGTAATTTTAAACATTTCATGTGTATATTTTAAACATCTCATGTTCAAAATCAAATCTTGAACATCTTGTGCGTATACTTGAACAGGTTCTGGTTGAAAAATAAACACTTTTCAGTAGTAGTTTTACATGCACTTTTTAGAGTGTAGTAAAGATAAGTAGTGATCCTATATAGAGGTAGGTATAAATAAATAAAAAATATATATAATTATTTTTAAGTTAAAGGAAAAATTCTTATAAAACTTCGTTAGCTGGTTTCATATTTATAATCCCCTGCATTCGCACAAAATTTACTTGACATAGTGGCCTTGAAACCATTTCAGGTTAAATTCTACAAAACGTCCTTCCGTGAAATTGTAGCAGTTTTTTAGGTATATATCTAAAAACTATTTTTTTGTACTTATTTTATTGTGGATAGCAATATGTATGTATGGGTGTTGCAAAAAATAAAATATTCGTTATACATTCCCTCCGAGACTTTCTCTTTGATCTAAGTGGAGCCGCCTTCGGTCAATAAGTTTTACTAATAAAACCATAAAGCGCGACCTTACTTCTCACACGTAAAAAAATGTGGCACATGTGCAAATCTACCAGACTTCATGGTAATAAATCTAAGATTAGATTTTCAGGCAATTTTACAGGGGGAGAAAAAACTTCTTATAAAAATTGCATTTTTAAAGCAAAACAAAACTTCATACGAACACCCATATTTTTTACGAGTTAAAGTTAAAAAAACAAATCCTACTTAAGTTTATTTCTGTAATATTTTGTAAGAAATTATGCGACTTATAATATTTTAGCCAAATGGAGGACTAGAAAATCCCAACTGACATACATTTGTACATATATACAATTCAACGATTTTTTTCTAGTTCCCTTAGGGAAAGTCATATAATTTACACTGACACACAACTTTTAACACATCATAAATATCTTTTACTTTTCTATATACGAGTATATAGTATTGATATAACGAAGAAAAAGTGGCCGATCTGTTGCATGGAAATGCATAAATAAAATGGTGGTTTGCAATTTCGTTGCCATAAATCAAAAATTTATGCGCAAACAGTATCGTTGGTGCATAAAAGCATATAAAAACCTATGTAGCTGTGTACGTGCGTGCATGTATGTGTATACTGCACAAATACACATGAAAATATGAAGGAATGCAGAGGCATGGGAAGCAAGTAATACCTTAGTACAGGCGCGTATTATCCCAGTGAACCAAAGCTGCAGACTTTTTTAATATTTTTGTTCTTCTAAATACATAAATATGTAAAACCGCACACATTAACTCGAGTTCTACCACACCAAAAATGGCGTTTCTAATAATTGTTATCATCTGGCGAACTCTTGCTGAAACTGAAAAACCCACGCAATACTTTTTTTGACAGGCAGACTTTATTTGCCATAAACACTTGCTGCGAAGACGAGTTTTTGAAAGCATCGAAAACTGTCTCTGCCATTACCCGCTTTAGGTCAAACTGAGCTTATATATGTATGTACATTAGGTTGGTCCAAAATAAGTAAAGTCGGAATTTTAATGCTCTCACCCCCTAGGATATTTCTATATCGAAAACAACATACCCCTATTTATTATTTTGAAATCATAAAATATTTATGTATGGAAAAAACTACTTTTCGTAGAAATGGTATATAATTCTTGAAAATTAATATTTTTCGATCAGAAAACTTTGGTTCTCTTCAAAAGACTTCCAACCATTTTTTAATACCAAAGATTTTTTATTTATCCCCCCATTGCATTTTCTGGCATTTTCTAGGGGTTTTGGCGGACCTATAAAATGTAGTTACTAAGAAAAAATGGTTAAAAAATAATAACTGGATATTATTATTGGGGATCTCCCGCAGAGAAACAGAGTTTTAATGTCGAAAAATAGAATTCTATACTATTTTTAAGGAAAGATTTTTTTCCCCCTCATATTAAATACATGGAAAACTTTAAGCGCTTTGAGTAACCTCTAAATATTTTTTGATTTCAAAATAAAAAAAATTGGGGTATTTTCGGTATAGAACAATCCTAGGGTGTTAGCTCATAAAAATTCCGACTTTACTTTTCCACATGCATTTTGGACCACCCTAATGTACATACGATGTTAAATGTACATTGTGCACACATATCTATATAAGGTATAGGTATGCCAATTTATGCAAGCAGTATATTGATATTTGGCTAAATTTTTCGCGCCATTTTTATCTCCACTGCTTGTGCAGAGAATTTTGTGCCATTATTTCCACACTCCTCTTCCAAAGTCATAATTCTTTCATGTGCCGGACACATGTTTTTAATCTGACTCTTTAGGTTGCACTAGCACACAGACATAAAATTATATATTTATATATATGTATATGTATGCATGTGAGTATGTACATTAGGATGCATCGCCAAAAACAAGTTGCGGTTTTTACACCGGAATTATAATACTTGTTACGCTTTAAGACTTCCGCCAAAATATTTTGGAAAACTAAATATTAAGAATAACGTGAACTATGTAGACCGATATGAAAATACTTCCAAAAAATCTCTTTATTTTAATTCTGTTGATAAAATTTTTGAAAATTTTCATGCAGACCTTTTATGCTTAGCTCTTTTTTCATCTGAGATGATTTAAAAAAATATATATTTTAAAAACTAATTTCATTTATTAAAAAAAAATGGTGGTATTTATTTTCAAACTCGTCCAGCTCATTTTTTTTGCGTAATTCTTAAATATTAATAAACTTTATATTTCCGATGGAAAAAACAGTAACAATTATTTTTTTGCATACATAGCACATACAGTGATGCACCCTAATATACAAACGTAACAAACGCATGGTAAATTGGAATGTGTAAATTTTAGTAAAATGCGAAAATTTCTGCAATTGAATTGAACAAAAGTTCCCCATAGCCGATTTTAGTGGCATTTACTCCAATCCGTTAAGTGTTTGTAATTGGAAGTTGGCAGAGAACTACTTCATTCCTCCATTGATACTTATTTCAGTTGCAAAATCGACACTACACCACAAAATATCTCATTCGACTGCACTGTACCTCCGCAGTTAGGGTCGCCCGGAAGTCAACTCTCACACAAGCTCACTTTTGAGAATTACTAACCTTACGCTCTAACATTTCTAGCACAACAAGGCAAAAATGGCAAAGTATTAGTAAAACTATGAAAAAAGTACGTTTGTTCATTGCTTATAAATTCTTCCGGCAACGGAAGTGAAAGACTATCTACTCCCTGTGCAAGCGAATGAATTTACACAGAGCGAGAATGTAGAAAATAGATCAGTAAATCTAAGGATGATAAGAGTAAAAATGTCAGTGTAAAGGCCAGAGAAGAAAACAATTAAAAAAAAAATGCTAAGCTTATTGCATATTATGCCGGACAAAGCGCATATACAAAAATGCTAAGCGTAAAGTGACTTCGAAGCTTTGCAGCGAAGCTATGTTGCATTTTTCATATTCATATTTTTGCTTATATATTTTTTTTTTTAATTCATGAACTTTTTTGCTTTATGTGAACGGAGGTTAAGTGAATTTGAGAAATAATCTTTTTGGGACTTCCTGCAATGTAGCTTGCTGTACATGCACATACATACATACATATATAGCTGCGTACATATGTGAATATCTCTATTCGTATACAGACTTATTTCGCTAAATGGAAAAATCCCCAGCAGGAAAAATAAGCAATGAAAGGAGCTTTTTGAAGCGGTAGGCCTTTCGTGTTCCATGCTTTACTCATTGCTTCCTTTTTTGTATGAATGAGCAGATTTTATAACTGCGTTAAGCTCAGCCTGGTTGTCGCTGAAAATGTGTAAAGGGGCAACAAAGGGCGCCAAAGCATCGCTTTATCTGGGAATAATGGCATTAAATGCAAATATTTGTTTCACTCGCGTAAAATTAGATGCTAAAACTTTTCAAAAATACATCACGTGTGTACGTACCACCACTCTTTGTGGCAGCAAGCGTTAAACATTTCCACACTAACACTCGCACAATGCACTTAGGCAAAAAAGCTTTTATCGCAAACATTTCTATGAGCATGTTTGTCGCATAACTGTGTAAGTATGTATGTATGTGCATAGGTTCAGTCTTCATACGAACGAAAAAAAAAAACAAGAACAATATTCAACCATATACAGTCCAACCACAAACCACAATTTTTGGTGACCCTCAGCGACAGCTCGCGCCCTTGTCACACCACCCAAAAGCGGCCAACAGCAAACAACATTGTTGCGCTTTTATGACCAAATGAAAATAATGGCCAAACAAAATGTTAAAATGGCTACTTTAAAGTGCCACCAGTCCAGCGTGGCCCCCCCGCCACTCAACACATGCATGCAAATGTACACACACACACGCACACATTCACAAGCTTTATTGCAAAAACAAGCATTTTGCCAGCCTTTTGTGTTTTGAGTCGAAGCCTTATCGATGAAGCAAGCGCTCGCTTGTCTGTCGAGGGTCCACCAGGTGCGATTGTATGCCCTATGGTCCATTTAAACAACAACAACAATAGCAACAATGGCGTGAAAGTAACAACAAAAATGGCTGATAAAATTATTCCTGTCGCTCGTGGCTAGGCTATCGAACTAACGGTTATGTTTTGTCGCATGTGGCTTTTAAAATGTATGAACATGGTTAGGTGAGCTTGTGATTGTATGTATGAGTATGAGTACATATACATATGTATGTATGTATGCTTTCAAATAACAATAGCAGTAAAGGAGTACTGAAGCGACAGAAATAGTTATTAAAAATAGGCGCTAAAGCTTTGGAGGCTCATACAACTTACCTATTTGGCTGGAAAAAAAAAATGCTTCGAAAATTGTGTTGACATGGCAAGCACATAAGGGCAGACATACAAACATATTTGCATTTGCATGTAGACTCACGCTCGCCAATAAATACAAAAAACCATATCGTGTAAAAACTTAAAAGGTTTATTGGGAGTAGAACGATTTCGATAAGCGCCAGTAGTGCCTATTAATAGCATATTCGATGCTCAATGGCCATTTGTTGTGGCGATTATAAGGTTGTTAACACTATTAGCATATCGGTTGGGTAATGAAAGTATACATTACATATATAAAATTATGTAGGCATAACTAAATGCAAGGCAGGTAAGATAAAAATTTAAATTACTGGAAAGTCATTCTTAAGGATTTTTTTTTTAATTTATTAAAATGTTAGAGAATAAGCTAAGGAGTTCCGTTGGAAAAGCAATACATATGAAGACTGTAAATAAAAATTTTGCAGTATAATTTCAATCCGATAATTCGGAAAATTTATATGCCAATCAAAATTTTAAATAAAATTTTTTATTACATTTACAAAATGTCTGTTATTAACGTTACAGGTGCTTCTACTTTATTGGCTTTGTGACAGCCAAGTCCAATAAACACACCAGTTGTTGTTTTTATGTACCAAATGACGCTATATTTTTACTACACAGCTTTTAAGCGTATTACACTATTCGTTTAATTCAGACCTCTATTCATTTACACTCAGTAACTTTGTAATAAAAACTTTGTAGAGGTAAATTTTCAATTCCATTTGCAAAAAAGAAAGCTCTTTGTTATTTGCTCTTTGCGCATTCTCGTTGTGGTTTTTTTTTTTTTGGGCATAACACATGGTGTTGATTTCTTCCTTACTTCTTA
>NW_023458561.1:65074780-65096783 GCF_013731165.1 Rhagoletis pomonella | reverse complement strand
AAATACTAATGCATGAAAATCCTAACCTCAAAAAAATCACCCGTTATGTACATACGTAAGTATATAAATCTGTGTGTTTAAATTACAAATGCTGGGTTGAGGGTATTAGGGAGGGGAGGGATTTATTCAGTAAAAGGAAATAAATATCCTATAAATGTTGCATTAAAAGCAGATTTAGTTAATAGTACAAATTGCAACGCTAACGGCGCCAGTTATCAGTTATCGAATAACGCCTAAGATAAATTTAAAACTCCCGTAATCTAATGCTAGACGCTTTCACTTCTCGATGACTCGCTGAACTTTGCTGGATCACTCGGTGTATGGTCTTATACAATGAAGAACTCAAGGCCATCATAGGCCAGATAAAACAGACGGCTTTTAACGTCATTCATAGAGAGACCTTTATATCCTTCAGGGAACATCGGAATAGGAATGCAATAGTCAACTGTGGCACAGGAAGAGATTAAGCTGCTCCGTTCAAGTTTTGTCACTGTGATACAGTTGCGCTTTGTATAATGTATCCTAGTAGATTAAACTATCTGGCACAAAAATGCGTGAATTTTTAGATATAAACCTATTAACACACTTTTGTCATAATATTTTCATAATAATATTATATGTATATCATACTAAACAACAATATGCTTAAATTGTATATAATACACACAGTGACCCATACAATTTTTCAATATTCACACTGTTTTTCCAGTTAAACTTTTTAGGTATTTTTTTTTATAAAAATATGGTTCATGCTCTTAAAGCATATAAATCAAAATTTCAAACTTACGAAAAATTAAACAAGTTTTTATCAAAGTTTCTAACTCTTAGTTTGAATCTTTAGAACATTTTTGGTGCAATTAAAAAAAAAACTGGCGTTGATTTCTTGACATTTTTTTGCCAATATTGAAAAAGTGCAAAAATCCATCAGCAAAAAAAGTATCAGATTCTACGCGACTTTTTAGCCGCTTGAAACCTCATCAGACTAAAATTTTATGTGCAATAAAGCTGCTTACCCAAAAATAAATTCTCTCTTGAAAACTTGTTGATTTTTCTAATTTTGTATAAAGTTTGTAACCTCGATTTATTTAGTTTTGGTTAAAGCATAAACAATATTTTTATAAAAAAACATTTCACTCGGAAAATATTGTCAATTTAAAAAAAAGCACACTTGTTTGAGTCACTGTATATTATAAATAACATTATTCGGCTGTCAGCGGCAGTTTTGCGGACATTGCAAAGTTTAGTTAACAACAACGAGAATATAAAATTTATGAGCAGAACCTTTGTCAAAGCCAATACAAGATAACGAAGGCAAGCGGGTGTGGGTGTTAAATGCTCGTGTCAGAGGCAAGAACTCAAGTGAACTGCATTTAATAAAATTACGCACGCAAGCACATATATACTCCAAATAGAAACACATTTATTTACATCAACTTATTGGTTACTTAGTACTCATACTTCGGTTAAAATAAACGAATGTGTCAATGCTTGTGTGTGTTTGTTTTTGCAAACATTTTGCAACCAACCAGTCGAGAACTGTAACGCACTACGCTTACTAAGCTTACATGGGTATGGCATATGTCCGACTAATTTATTTATAGGATAGACAAGAAAACGACCACAAATGGGTTTGGGTAAATGAGGCTCTAATAATTTCGTTATGTTGATCGTTCATCAGGCGCATACACAACTGCATATACGACGAATGGACATATGTAAGTATGTAAGTACTACCTTTTATTTAATGTAGATGTTTGAATTATTTGAAGAACATACATACGTAGTTATGTGTATGTGGATATACATATATGAACAGGCTATGTTTGTTTAAAATTTGTATTTTAACACTGCTCGCCTGTTGACGTACTGGAAGGCCTTTATTTGCGCAAATTTAATTAACCGAATTTGCTAATATTAATATGTACTAATATATTGGGCAAACAAAAGCATGGATATATTTATTTTTACATGCATACATATGAACAAATATATAGATACATTAGGGTGCATCACTCTCCATACAAAAAAAATAAATAAAAAATTGGTACTATTTTTCCATCGGAAATGTAAAAGCTATTATATTCTAATACTATCGTCATAATATTTCCCAAAAATACAAAGATTTACGCTACTTGGATGTATTTGAAATATCTCCACAAATCGAGATTTATATGAATAAAAATTGTTTTTAAAAATATTTTTTCTAAAAAATCACCTAAAATGATAGATAAGTTTAAGCTTAAAAGAGCTACCTAAAATTGTTTAAAAATTTTATCAACGGAATCAAATCAATAAATTTATAATTTCTGTAAAAAACCCGCACCTTTTGTGGTGATACACACTAATGTACATATATTCAACTATGCCATTGCATATAAATGTATATGTATGCAAGCAAATATATACTATATGTATGCAGATAATTATGCAAATAGGATGGCAATAACTATAGAAGGAAATATCTACATATATGTACATTCAAACATATTTAGATCATGTGGGCATGTGGGTATGTGGGCATGTCAACTTGCATAGGCAGAAGTGCGGACAAATAGTGATTAACATATACATACGTAACTATTTATGCAAGCAAATTATGTAGCGGCGTGTGCTTTCTTTACCAACACATATGTACAAATGTTTGTATGTATACGTTTAGGTATGTTTTCAACTGCCTGCTAAATGCGTAACGTGCAAATTTGCACAAATTATGCCTAAATCATAATTAATATTTTAGATTACAATGTGACAACAAGTAGCAGCATTAAGCCCAGACATATGTACATATGAACATACATATGTACTCACTTGGATGTGAGTGAAAGGTACAAGTATTTTACTCGTGAACAAACTTCTGCCTAAGAGCACTTTTTTCTTAAGAAATGGATTGACTTTATCTTGGATGTCCACGAAAATATTCTAATCCACGTAACGGTCCACGATGTTTCTACATAGAATGCCCCATAACTTATAACCGTGCGTCTCTTAACCAAGGCTAAACTTTTAAGCCAGCCTGCCTTTGCAACAAGGCCGTTCTTAAACTCTCAAAGTCATCGATGGAATCGTCTTTTATCTCAGTAAAACGAGACTAAGGTTTTGATATCAAGAGTTCTTGCATTTAAAATACTTCTTTCAAAACTATATAGGTTTTTTTAAAAATTTACTATGTGCAGGACTTTGAGACTGGCGCTCATATGTATCAGCATTATTGCAGTAATAGTTCGTTTTATGCAATATTTATAGAAAACTTGTGGATCTTTCTTGGGATGTTAAAAAAATTTTAGAAATTTTTTCGGCGGCTCGTATTTATCTTCTTGGTATTTTTAAATATTTACGGAACCACATATTCATTTATTATTTTGATTGAGTGATTTTTGCAGGTATTTTCGGAATATCTGAGGAAGTTTCAAAAATTTTAGCTATTCTTCGAGTTTGATCCAAGAGAATATTTCGTATTGTTTTCAGAACTTTAAGGTATTTTTCGAGATTGTAGAGACCCTTCAGAGCACTTCCATATTCATCGTGTTTAAATTTAGTAATGTTTTTGGTAATTTTCAAGATTTTTCAGGAACTTTTAATATTTTTTTGGAATGGTTTGGAATATTCCTTCTTACATTGTGCGGTTTTTTCGGTGTACAAAAGTAGGCTCAAGTTAAGTTATGAAAAATGTATAGCCACTTTTTATGAGTTTTATTATAGATATAGAACCTTAGATCAAACGAATTTTAGTCATATACACTAGAGACTCGGCAAAAGTCGCCTTGATTTAAAGTCAAGGTATATAATTTTGTTATCAGATTTCCACCAAAAACTTTTATCAGTCCGTTACAGACTGCTACAATCCTCTACAAAGAAAAAATCTAAATTTTTACGAATTCCAACAAAATATTTCGGCTTCATTTAAGCGATACTCTTCAGCTGGATCACGATAAGATCGCTATAAAAGTCGTGTTCCCCAATAAAGGAGTTTTAATATCTCAAAATTTTTTCCACACAAAAAATATATATAACGAATTGAAAGTGATAGAATTTTTAATGCAATGTGAATAACTCAGATATTTTGTTGATGGTAAATTTTAAGAAACAAATGTTGAACAATTAACCCATTTTTTGACTTCTTTTTTTTACAAATAAATTTTAGGTTTTTGTTTGGAAAAATCAAATGAAAATTAAAGTAATTATAAAAATATCCACTCTGATCAGCTGGGCTATTTTATTTTGTCTAGATTAATATTGTGTAGAAAAAGACCAAGAAGCTTTAGAAAATGTAAACTCAATTTCACATAAACCCTACAAAAAAAAACATGAAACGGTAAGGGGATGATAGAAATATATACATATTAAAGTTTATTGGTATAGCAATTAATATCCCACAAAAATAGTTTAACACTTTAAACTGCCAAAATATTTGGCTTTTTAAATAAACTTTATTAATTTGATCTACATACGTACTTATGTACATATACACTTCTGTGCAAAACAAAAGCAGTAGTTTTTCTTAGCCATTTTTTCACCATTCATTAATTTTAGATTGTTTAACTTTGTTGAATTTTCGCAAATTTTGCACAAAAAATAAATAAATTGTGCAAATTAAAAAAGCACTGCTGTTATTTTGCACAGAGCTGTAATGTACTTACGCTCACATACTTACTTATGCATCCATCACTACCAAACAAAAGGAAATTTTAATTAATAAATTCTGGTTATTTTAACTTTTATATTTAAAATGGCGCAAAAGATTTTATTGATGAAAATCAAATTAGAATGCAAAAGCGGTTAAGCTAAACATAACAGTGTGAAAGACCAGAACGCACACATATGTACACAAAATAAAACCATTTAGCCACGAAGCAACAACAAAAATTAGTACTTTCCGCTGCCACCAGGTAATTAAATATGTTTGCATATAAAATATTTTTTTTTTCGACAGCATTTTGTTTGCTTTTATCGCACATTGTTGCTGATTGTTTACATCATTTTTTTTTGTTTGCTATTCAGCTGCTATTATTATTTAATTTTCTGTCATTTAAGCATTATCGTTGCTAATTTCGTCTATTGTTTACAATTTTGTTGTTGCTTTCGTGAGCTATGTACGAAGGCCTCTGTTTATTTTAGGTTCTAATTTTACAGTTCAGCAGATGAGCAAACAGACATAAAGTTGCACATATTTACATGTGTATGTATTTACATATATGTATGTATGTTTGTACCCATGCAGTTTGTGTTTGCATAATTAATATTACTAAATGCAATAAATTTAGATATGAATCCGGGTCAAATTATGCGCTGGTGCATATATGTACATACGAGTACACACATATCTATGTACATTTTTATGTTTCAGTGCGAGCTCTTGCGAGTAAAGCCCACTATCAACCTTTTTGTGCAGCTTTGAGTCATCATTGAAACGAGGAGTAGACCTTGGATCCAGGTCAGTACTGTCTTTCTTTTCGTCTGCCTCTTTAATTGTAGTAGAAACCTATTTTCATGGCAGTAAAATGGACTGGTGTGGTCCAGATCATACACGTAAGTATGTATGGAACCCGCGACTAACATCAAATCAATTTCAAATAGCAAAAAAATATTACCCAGATATCTAAAGCGAATTATTCTAAGTCAAAATATACGCGTGTTTATGTGTTTAAGGACTTTAAGCAAATTCCGTATGTATATGTAGGATAAAAGATGCTGATATTATATAGCTGTAACTCAGTTTATTTTTAAACTTTTTTATTTTATTAATATAGTTGTAATGACAACACAATAGCTTTAAAACAAAGGTAGCTTCAACATCACTCTCAGAATAATATTGTACCATACACTTAGGTTTCTTTTTATGCGGTGCATGCGTTCCTCAGAAAGCAACATAAAAAAGTTCTTCACTTTCATACAAAAACAGGGGATGCGTTCCAGCCTAAATTCCGATACTCCGTGTAAAAAAATCTAAAAAACGCATAAAAAATTCCGTGAGCAAAAAAAAAAAGAAAAACAATTTATTTTTCACTTCAACATATTCCGTGTAAAACTAAACATTAATGAAATAAATAAAATTTCATCTGTATTTTAACAAAAAAAAAATACCACAATAAATACATGAATTACGTATAAAAACAAAGACACATTACACTGAAAAAAGTCATAAAACTCACAAAAAGAGCAAAATTACACCGAAACAATTTTTTGAAAAACCGCATAAGTTCAAATCCGCATAAAAAAAACGCATAAAGAGACCTAAGTGTATATCTACGGACTAAATCTTTTGGATACTCCTTTATTGCACAAACACAACAAGCTTTAATAAACCGAATAAGTTTGGTCTAACATTCGCCAAAATTATTAAATCATTGAAGTTAATGGCGTATCAAACAAAAAAAAAAACAAAAACTTAGTTTGAAAACAGGAAAAAAATGTGAAATTTGTTACAATGTGTAATTTAATAAGATTATTAAACTTAAAGCAATTTAACTCTGCTAGAATACATTTCAATTTTTTGTGTTTAAATCCACCGAATATCCTTTCGTAACTCACTTTGACTTTAACATATTTTGCACTTCATATTTCAGTCGAAAATTAAAACTCAAAATTAACAAACCGAATAGTCGGCTATTGCACAAGTATCTGTCGGTTTTTCCATAAAATGTACTCATTCGCTCATTGCTGTGGGCATTAGATCAACTGGCGCAACTGGGGTCCACCAATGAATACCCAAGTGGCTGTTACTGTTAATTTCCTATCCCGCCGAACTACTGAATATCTCAATTTCAAACAAATTCGATGTACGCTTGTACATAT
Organism: Rhagoletis pomonella; assembly: GCF_013731165.1. Lineage (NCBI taxonomy): Eukaryota > Metazoa > Arthropoda > Insecta > Diptera > Tephritidae > Rhagoletis > Rhagoletis pomonella. The sequence continues at coordinate 65,089,991 of NW_023458561.1, read as the reverse complement.
ACAATGAATGTGTGTGTGTGTGTGTGTGTACATCTACTTGCAGCAGATAGAAATATGTTTGTACTTATCTTTGGGATTTGCCATGCTCAATAAATGAAATACAAATAACCACACAAATATGTATATAAAGATAATCGAAATCCGAAACGAAGCCAACGCTCTGTCATAGTTCACTCTATGGGTCAGTTGGGATTTCAAATGTGGCAGCAAAAGAACCAAAATCGAGGAGCTTTGTGTATAGCCATTCGAAAGGCATATGAATGTGTGGAAGAGCACAGCAACGCAAAGTGGAGAAGTGAAAAAGGAAACGAGAAATTTGAAATTTGTGATGAAATTCTTGAATAGCCAGATGTGAAGCGATGAGCGAGGAGGGCATGCAAAGCAGACAGACGAATATGCAGACATACGAATAAAAGAGGTGTGTTTGTTCACTTCAAGTCTTTTGTGGCTGCAAAAATATGGAGAGTGTGGCATAGAAATGCGAGCTTTTGGAAATTTTGCTGTTTTTGCTCTTGCTGGTGTGTGCATCAATAAAATTGTATTTCTGAGTCTACGTATATGTACATATGTATGTAAGTTCAAACACCCACAAACCAAAATTTTGGTTTGTCTGGTGCTTATATTCGGAGACGGTACCAGCAAATTTTGTCAAAATTTTACTTTTATTGTTTTTAAAAGAAATATCAAATATATCTTGTTTTTTTTTAGCACAAACTAAAAACGTAAAATTCTTCAGATATTTCATGAACAAAAGATAGCTGTAAAGGTTCAGAAATTACCACAAAATTTTCTAAATCTCCCAAAGCCTCGAAAAGATACCAGAAAATCGTAAAGAATTCCAAAGTATTATGAAAACTTCAAAAAATACCAAAAAAATTAGTTTAAGATGAAGTATCCCAAAGCTGCACAAAACGATGGGACGGAATAGTGCTGAAGATTCGAAAATTCCCGAAAAATCCCTCAAGATACCAAAAATGTCCTATACATTTAAGACAAAACACATCACGCAATCCCAAAATAAGAAAGAACAATTTTTGTTTTGCTTTTTGGATTTTCAAAATTCATAAAAAAATGTTTGTCTTTAAGATTTAGAAAATGCTCCAAAAGTTGCTAAAATATCTTGAGAAGTCCGTGAAAAATCCAACAAATTCCCGAAAAATATTGAATCATTGAAAAAATTCCTACAACATCACAAAAAGTTAAATAAAAAGTAACAAAGATTTATGAAAAGTCTTAAGAAGTTTTGAAAAACTACGAAAAATCGCAAATATCTCCCGAAAATCAAAAACAAATCTTCACAAAGTGCCATGGTATTTCAAACAAAAACACGAAAAATTCTGCCTCGAAAAATATTAAAAAGTTCGAAAATCCACATTTTTTTAACAGATCAAAGAAAATTCTGACAAATAAAACATAAAAAACCCCATAGTTACGAAAAGTTCCAAAACGTCTTGAGAAGCCCGCAAAGTCTCGTAGAAAAGTATAACACAAGAAGCTCTGAAAAGTATCGAAAAAAGCCGCACTAAAACTTGAAAAATTGTCAGACGTTGCTAAAAAAAAGCAATATTATACAAACGAAAAATCAAGGTAATAAAAGTAAAATCTTTATAAGTCAATAACAGATAATATTTTAAAATGAGAAAGAATTGCAATGGTTCCTTGAAAAAAAAAACACAACATCACAATTTTTTCATTATAACTTTTGGATTTGAAAATGTATAATCGAATAACTTTTCTTAGAGTCTATGCGTGAATCAGTATACCGAGATATGGCATTGGAAATTCGATACCCAAATGCTTGAGTGTCAAATCAAACCACAAAATTTTCCTCCAGTTTGCAAAACCGTTTCATGGCCTATCTCTTCGCACGCATATCACTTAATCGCCAAATGCCATGCCACTTCATGTACATACCCATACATATGTATATACATATCCGCCATTTTGCATACACTTACACAAATACTCATACAAATTCTTCGCATTTCGTTTTCTATGCATTTAAGCATTCAAAAGCAATGAAAGTCATGAAAGTCAGCAATAAGTCGAAGCATTTGCATTGAATTCGAAAGCCAACTGCGCATGGATCCCAGCGCCTGTTTTCATATTTGCGATTCTATTTCTGCTTGCCTGAATGCGTGCATGTGTATGTCCATATGTATGTAAGTTTGTATGTAAATTGGGGGCGACAAGGGCAAATTCATATTGCTGTCATCCTGCTGACTGGACAACTACAAAAAAAAAAAATTTAATGAAATCAAAAACAGCACATTCGTTTCATAAGAACGCATACGTTTACATACTTTCATGTGTACGTATGTATGTATGTATGTATGTACGAGTATAATTACATACAGACAAATATGCAAAATTGAGCAATGCGTACAATGCCGGTCATACATACATACATACATAGCAACAGATTTGCATTGGCCTCATGCATTCATTCAATCACTTAGTCATTCACTCACAACAAAAACAACAAACAGCAACACCAACAGCAGCGATTTGTCCATAGTCTAGCCCGATTTCGACAGTGTTTACGTATGAATTTGTTTGTAAAATTTCCATAGTTGGAATTTCAAATGAAGTTGAAAATTGCTTTAAACCAATGAATTGCTACCAGCAAACCATTTTCTACAGTGTAATGCCATTTCTATTTTTTTTTTTTTTACATTGATCTGTATAATCTCTATTTATGTATGCATGCATGTATGTATATATTTATTCATTCTTGTTTACATACACAAAATGTTATCTGTCTATTTGCATTGATTTGAGCGGCAAATCGTTTTGTCCAGGTGCCATGAATTTTATGGAAATCAACAGACGAATGTATATATGTATGTATGTATGAATGTATGAATGGAGATATATATATGTGGATTCATATATGTCTACATAAATCTGTGTGTCTGTAGATGCATACATTTGTCCACAACTTTAACCATTTGCGATAACAGGATGTTAGGTCAGTAAAAGTGTCATGCGATAAAGGAATGGCGTTCAATGCAATGCAATGCAATAAGTAAATTTGTTTTAACTGATTTTTCGAGTTTAGCAAATGAAAGTAATCAAGAAATTTTCTGAATGGTTCATCATCTATTTTAATTACACGTTCGCATATTCGATGAATTAATTGCACTGCAAGTCGTTTTACGTAAGTATTTAGTAGATCCGCATACACACATATTTAGTTTTTCTTTACTGGCGTACCTTTTTCAAAGATATTTTGGGGAATTAGTTGAAACAGACGTTTTCGCAATCGTCTATCTTATTTTCCATGTCTGAGTGCTTCAGAGCGGGGATTAAAGGCTTAATAAAGTTTCACCGAGGAAAAGCCAAATATCGACTTAAATTAAGTTTATTCATGCACGCCGACAAATATGAGGATATCTGCCAGTGGATAATGGCTTCTTAATTCAAATGTCAACCGAAATTCGGCTGATTCTTCAAAGTAAATTTTACTTTTTTTAATATATTTAGTACTTACATATAAGTATATGTAAATCTAAACGAAACAAGTAATTTTTAAGCAAAAAACGAAACCAACTTCAATTCGCATACAAATATATTAGATTAACATTAATTTCATAATCCAATTATCTGATCTAAACAAAATTAGTATGGGACCACTTTCCTTTAAAAAAAAAGAATTATAGAAATCGGTTAACGTGGTCGTAAATTATGCAGTAACATACATAAAACAAAATAATAATATTCCGATGAATTGCTAGCCCCCTTTTTTTAAAGTCGATTAATTAGCAGTAGGTATCTGTCAACTTCCTACAGCAAAAATAAAAAAAAAATTCCTTTAAAGATCTTCAGTTGTCTCCATAAAGATGGCTTAACTTGATTTTTTTTTGTTGAGCTCTAAATCTTCCAAGGCCCGATTATCACCCGGAAAGACGATCTATAGTAATAAAGCCGAAATCGGCTACAGGTCTCCTTCGATCCACGTATCGTTAAGACAACGCACAAGATCCCGTTAACTGAATGGTATTTACCCAAAGCGCTACCAGATTCTGTGATCCTAGAAAGTGAAATCAGGGCCTAGTAAGGGCTTCTAAGTGCCACACAAATCACTATATTTGTTCTTGTTACAAACGTTTTATTATTCTGCCTGATGAGTAGTAAAACCTATAATAATTTTTTCTTGGTGGTTTTTAAGTTAAAGCGGTGCATTGGCTATCCTTTCGACATCCCCAGTAAAAACTAGTTGGCCTCTCTATTACCTTAGTTATCTAAAACCAGCTTCTTCATCCATATATAGTATATCAGTTTCACCAAAACAGAGCTCCATGCAAGACTGATGAAATTAGACCTGTGAAGTTTCAAGATTTTTCCACGAAATTAAAAAAAAAATGCCAGCAGCTATTTTGTAATTTTTGAAATTTTACGTTTTTTTTTTAATTTTAATAATTCCTTAAAAATGTTAAAATTAAACGTTGAAAATGTTCTTCTTGCTAAAACGAATGAATCTTGTGTAACAAGTGCGTCACCAAATGGAAAAAATTACATTGAGTAAAAGATGACTTTTATTTGAGAAACTAAAATTCCATTTTTTACAATTTTTATTAATAAAATCGAAATTCATTACTTTTAAATAATATGGCTTTTAAGTGCGTGTTACATGACAGGGTATGGTGCTACGGGGCGTATACGTTACATACGCAACTACGAGTATATGAGCACGAGTGGTTGTTTTTACTTTTTAAGTATACCTATCTTTTTAAGTTTTCATTTAATTGGAATTTCGCGACAGAATCTTGTTCTTTATACAAAACTGAAGATAATACATTTTCGCTGAATCGCTGTCTTAGCCACTTTAATGAGATAGGTAAAAAGTTGAACCTTTTCTCGGAAAGTATGGAAAATTTTAAACCTATAATTAAGTTTTATAGCTTATAATTAAAACTAACTAGCTTACTAGCATACTTCAATTGATCTATATGTGTTCAACTAATTGATGAGAGAAATAAAGAGATAAACACTGAGTGTTTAGGCGCGTCTGCTAACACCAGGCGCCTAAATACATGCTATGTACTGCTGCATGTGCAAAAATTTCCTTTATGCAATTTAGGAAATTTTTGCACATGCACTTCTCAACTGCCATGTAATTGAACTTTCTTAAGTTCTAATTAGATGGCACTTCAAAGTATGCTCGGCCTAGTCTCATGCATCCTCCGGACACTGCTTCCGGAGTCTTCTGCGGACTCTGCATGGCTTACAACCATGCGGAGGTGGTAATAGTTGATTACCATTGGCCACAGTGCCTACCCATTACTTTTTGGTCCAATAAATATTTTTGTTTATATACATACATGCAAACATACTGGTCTCCCCTCTCACTGAGTTATTCACTGAGGGTGAATATTTCGTCCTCCAGTTTAGTATTCTCCACATCTTCCCCTGAGAGGCGTTATTCTTAAGAGCACAGCTATCTCGTTTTTATTGCAATATGCAGAGGAAACAGATCTAGAAGCTTCTTGAAAGCCATTGCCAGTGTTGTTCACATCGCAGCAGTGAAGCTCCCACCGTGGTGTTTGGTGAGTTTAGCTTGCGTGGACTTCAGGCAGGACCAAATGGAGCACCTGGTCATTGAATAGCTTCATCTAATGCAGCGTCAGAAATAGTTTATAAATATGTAACTGATTTGAGAAGTGAACATTTAATCCTTTTTCCTTTTTCTATAGAAACTAACCGTGATAGTCTTCTTACTGTTTACTGTAAGTTTTGCCTACACCGTGGCCTTGAACATCGAAGTCCCTCTTAAAAAAGTTCATCTGCAAAGAGTAAATCCCACACCCGTTGCAAATTTTTTCATTTATACAAGACAGAACTTTTCCAATAATTGTAGTCAAAGTTTGTGATATTTTGAACCAATAGCCCAGTACAAATCTGTACAGATGTACCAATCGTGTGACACTGCCTCAAGAAAATTTTATTTTCTAGGCAAACAAGAAACTTAAAGCTCAAAAAAAAAATCCTAAAAATCTTTTTAGTCCATTTCCTGATCGTTATTCAAGTCGCAATTATTTAATTATATGCGCACAGCTACATAAATTGACATACATACGTACTTAAGTAAAAAGTATATCCTAATTCACCAATGTGTCGCTTACAATATTTAAATATACACACATACAGATGTATATAAAAAGATTTCGATTTAACTACAACTCGAGCGGAATAGGAAGCAATCAGTTGAAGCTGAGTGTAATGAAGCCTATTGGCCGTTCAAAATAATTGGGCAAATTGATTTCTGTCATTTTATCGGCGCCTCCAACGATGAAGCCAACTGACAATTATACTTATGTAGTTGTTATCACACAAACCAATATCCGTGCAACAAGATACTGTCATCTGTCGAGCCAGAGCAAAGAACGGACGACGAACTGTCGTTCAAATTATCAATACCCGGCAGCCGTTACTGATGGTTACTAAGTTGGCTGAGCAAACTTAATTGTTTTAATTTTGGCTACAAGTGAACGGGGTGGGGTGCCAATGATGGCAGGAAGCCATAAAAGCTTAGTGAAAAAACAAAACCAAAAACATTGAGGCAAACCAAAAACAATGACAATGATAATTACTTACTCGTATACACTCAAGTCGTGCAATCACTCGGAAATGTATCTTATCCATCGAGAATTGTCAGCTATTCAAATGGACAGTTAGCGTTGGGAGATGAAGACGCCGAAGAAGTGGCAGCAAATTGTATCGGCTACGAGCAAGTCGCATTGGGGTGCAATGTAGTGCACACACTCTTATACAAAGACACTCTTCACAGTGCTTGGGTAAGTGGGGCAAATGGGCTTCTGGTGATGTGCATGTAGTGGTAGTAGTGCGCTAAGCTTTTGCTTTCCCATCTAATGTCACCCCCTCCCATAATCAGTGTCTAATTAATCATGCTGCTCGGCAACCGAATTTCATGTTGCTCAATGTTACAGCTGGGACGTGCTTGGCATTGCTACGACCGGAAGTCAGCAACAGAAAAGATGCAATTGACGCATGAAAGCACTGTGGGATGTGAAGTAAGAAGTTGCAAGTAAAATTCGAGATTTAGGCTACTCACAGACAACGTAAGGCACCCCAAAAAATTATTACATTGTTAATATTGTTTGATGTTAAATAGTCCTTGTAATTGTTGTTTTATAAAAATGGCCTTTTAATCAGAAAACGCTTTATTCATTGAGGAACACAAGTGTAGTTTTTTTTCGAACGCAATCAACTCCTTCCTGATAATTGCAATCGGAATTTGAAGCCGTTTCGGGTGAGTGGGATATTAACCTTTTTTTAGACGGATACAAAGTAGGGATGCTGTTTTTAAATCGATTAAATCAAAGATGGATTAATCCAAACCTTCCGATATTGATCTACGGTTTACCTCAAAAGATCTATAAAATTTTAAACAAATTTGAATCGGAGGATGGTACACAAAAATAATGGGGCTTCCTATAAAAAAAGAGAGCAAAGACAAACGAATTTAATTACCTGAATCTCTTTCTCCTCCGACTAAAGGACTTCTCAGGGAAGCCGCTTGGAAATAACTCTATATAAAATTATGGATAATACTACAACAAAAACTCCATAAATCGGAATTCCAAACTTTATAAAAATTTTCATAAAAACTTTGCATTACTCCAGAAAATCTTTTCAAAACAGGGTAAATTAGAAGTGAAATATAGAGTTAGCGAAAACAAACAAAAAAACTAAACAGCGTTCATATAGCAAAAAAATCTACGTATACGTTAACTCCACTGTATTATGCACTTTTTAAAATAGTGGTTTATTTCGAAGTAAAACATAAATTTTTTTCTCATTTGTGAAAAAAAATTTCAAAAATATTTTACCATTTGCTTAAGTTGGGTTAATGATGAATGTCTTCTTGTGAAGAAAATTTCACAGATTTCCCGAAAATAGCTTTTAGCTTTTGATAGCAAAGCTCTCTTCCTACCTTTTAATATTCATAATAAAAAGCAGTGAACTTAAAAGCCTCAAGTCAACTACGATTAACTCGTAGCGTCTTCACTAGGCCACGGGGCGTAGCGTGGTTACGGAAAAGGAACAAATGCGAGGACGTGAGTTGCGAGGTCCGGGAGAGACAACCAAAGAATGTGAAATTCAAGAAAGCACGTAATGACCATTGTTTGATTTTTCAGTGGTACATATATTAAAATAACTCTAGCCTAGTCTCTATAACGATCTCTGCATGTTTCTTGTGAGTGCATAAAACACAGCGGTGCTTAGCCGACCTACAAGTGTAGATCAGAGAAAAGTTTCTTTGAAAATATCAGCAGGTTCCTAACCTAACTTAAACCTATGTTTTCGTCGTATTTTGTTTTTTTTTTTTTGTATTTGAAATTTATGCGCATACAATTTGCTACATGTTTCCCTCAATCCATGCCACTATGCCATACCAAGGCATAAGCAGGCACATAAATTACGAAAGAGCACTCCACAAGGACTCCCCCCCAGCAACAGCAAACGCTCAATTGCATGAATTTCTAACATTCGCAGGTTCTTACACGCTTAATTGATGAGCTTTTGTATACAAGGTTGCTGAGCTGAGGATTGAGAGGCGAAGCATGGAAGGCGGCAAAAGTAAGAATTTAATGCTGGTGGCAGCGGTGGGTGGCTGGGAAGTCGTAGCTTCATTGCCTGTTGTCCTTGCAGTCGATTGCCAATTGGTGACTGTTACCGAATTTACCACTTTACTGCTTTTATTGGGTAGTAAATGCTCTCTTCGTATCGTTGTTTTTTGCTGCAAGTAGTTGTGTAATTTCTTCACCACCGCCTTAACGTGCTCTCCATTGTCATTTTCAACGGTCGTTTGACAACAATGTTTACAGAATTGTGGGTTTTGTTTGTGTGTACTTGTATAGATGCGGCATTGTAAGTTTGTTGCATGTTTGTATGTACATACATATGTGCAAGCAAATATATATACCTATATACATATAGTGTACTTAAGTCTAATTCTAGCATCGCTGCTTTGCATGAATAATTTGATGAATTACATGACAGGTTGCGTAACTCGAACATTTCGCGTAACTCGAACACAATTCACCACAAGAAACGTACCTACCGTATTTAATGGGCGGTTGCATGCAACAACAAACATACAGCCGTGCAAAGCAGCGTCTCATGCACGCAGCGTTACATGCCACCAAATGTGGCAATCAAACTAAGGCATTTTGAAGATTAAGTGGTGGATTGGCATATGGTTTAAGTGTGGTGGGTAAGGCAGGGTGACGTAACAGAATTGCAACCAGCAGTAGTAGCAGGCATCGATGAATTTGATTAATTGCATTTAATGATAGTCGATCAGTTGGTCTCTAAAATTTAGGAGATTAAATTGTTTTAAAAATGAAAATCTTAACAGCCACTACATTCTGCTAATTGCATTTTTTGAATTTCCGGAAAATATGTAAATTACGTATTTAGGAAGTTAAAGGCATTTCAAATTGAAGGAAGCGCGGTAAGGCAAAATTAAGAGTACTAATTAAATGCGGAGTTCCATAATGGGATTTTGGTGAGATCCAATAATACTTGTTCAAATCTGAGTAATGCACTTTAATAGTTGAAAAATGTGTTTCATTCACAACGGAACATTTCCATCCTTAACCCATATAGACAAAAATAAAGTAATGGCAAAAGCGAACTTACTGAGAAGAGTTGAAGATATTATAGTTTTGAACAGTGCTAACGAAAGTACTACTATAGGAGTTTATTACTACTATTTTGTCATTCATATTCTCATACTCCCCAGGGACCGATTGTACTACTATTTTTCGAGATAAATGACTTTTTATATAAATTTATAAAGTACCTTTACAAATAACATTGCTTGGAATGACTTCCGATTACGCTTTTCCTTTCACGATTTGATAAAAGTTTCTTAAGCTATATTACAGCTTTATTCAAACCTTACTACTGTAGTCATGAATTTATATTGGGTATACACGTATTTTTCACTCTTGGGGGAAAAGCTCGCTTGTTCGTCCGAACACACAACGCGTGCAGGAAAGAGCACTTAGAGTAGAGGGTTGCATTGCCTAGTTTAGAAGTACTTATGTACTTTGAAGGCTGTCAAATGACTTGCGCGCATTTGGTCCCTCACTTGTTTTCCATTATGTTCTCCCTGTCCTTAAGAGCTGCAAAATAATACGACTTGGAATACCGAAGGCTGCATACTATCCTTAGACATTGGAAACCATGACTAGATCTCAGCCTCAATAATTTCCACCTTACTCTACACGACATGGTATATGTAGCCGGAATAACTCAGGTTTAACCTCCATACGATGTGTGTATATCGATAGTCCTCTGCAATAAGGGCACAACTCCAAATTTTGCAGTTATGAGTCATATAGCGAATTATGTTGATAAATAGCCATATTGTTCCATGGAAAATCGACACATGCTTTCTGTTACCAATCCAACAGGGTGCGCAATTGTGTCATTTGTCAGAAAAGCGAATGTTTGTTAGTATCTACTCTGAGGAAAAAATAAAATATTTTATAGAAATGTTAAAAATATTTGAAGTGAACTTTCCACTTATGCTTATCACTTTTTTCCTTCCCGGAAATGTTTGAATAATAAAACTAATCTTTGGAAATTTGAGTATCCAAGATGAAAAATTAATTGCAATTATGTTTCTTCTGTCATAAACAGAATTAGGGTAAAGTGCGGAGCTCTTATTATCAAACATTTTACGAAAGGTTTTTTATGTAAGTAAGACCTTACCTTTGGAAGCTATATTAAATCACGGAAAGCCTATTCCTTTAAGAAATTAGAAAAAGGCTTCTTAAGGCTGAATAGGAACTTTTGAGCGAAAAAATTTGGATTTTAATTTAATGAGTACCGTTGCTTAAATTTATGGAGGTGCTGTTAAATTTTTCGGTGTACATGTGCTGACTTGTTTCGCATATTTTTTCACTGCCTTTAACTTTTCTTAAGCCAATTTAGCTTAATTTTTTGTGACCATCTGATCACACTGCTGAATAGTATCTGTCGATCGATTACTGATGCTTTTATAGGAAATAACGATATTTTTCGCTTGTTGCCTTTGCTCAGTAATACCAATAGAATTTCCTTTTTTTTCGTTGAACTACTTAACAATAGTAACTTAGTTCGTTTTTTATATCATTTTGCATCATTTGCTCAAAAATTAGGTTTTTTGAGTTATTGCACTCGCAATAGTTTTATTTACATCGCCCATTCGATTGGCAATAATTCGATAATTTTAATTATTCGGCTTCAAATCTTCGACTACACATTACCACACATTTTCGTTTCATCACAATCGCTAGCATTTTTTATAATGCGTTGCCCTTTTTCCCACAGGGTGGGTGCATAATTAAATGTATGTGCATGTGTACATACATACATATCGATGGTCTTCTGCAACAACGACACAATTCAAAATTTTAAAAATAAAAACTTTTACTACAGTTAAGTGGCTCGAGTCTCTAATTCTTGTATAATAAATGTTTAACCTTTACAACTTACTGTAGTAATCCTTATTACTTACTTTAGTAAGGATTAGACATGCATTAGACAATGGATTAGAGACATGAGCCACTTAACAGTTTAGTAAGAGTTTTTATTTTTCGAATTTTGAATTATGTCGTTATTGCAGAAGACCATAAACATGTACAAATATTTCTATTGGTGCACTCAGATAACAATTCGTGGATATTTTAATCTCAAAGTACTGGTAAATGCGTTTATCTATTTGTTTTTGTAGTTTTTTTTGTGATTTCCTTTTGTAGATTAGATAAAATAATGCATACATATTTATTTTGTTTTGCTGTCGACTGTTTGCATGATTTTCCATTATTTGAGTTTCTTTTATACATACTCGTAGTAAATAATCAGACAAAGGGATTTGGCTGGCTTGCATGTGTGGGTACATATATGGAATGTAAATTGTGATAAGAGTAAAATCGCTCTCTACGAACGTGAGTATAATTTTGTAATGTGTTCATGTATTCATGTAAAAATATATGTTTGTAAATTTATAGAGCTGCTCACATATGGAAATTCGTTGCATTTGCAGCTGACGCTCTGTTAGGGAATTCGGAATTTTGATCTGTTCACAGTTATTTTATCAATACGATATGCACATCTTTTTGAATAATTTGAATAAACCGAAATTTTTTATTCGTATTCATTTTAAGTGGTATCAAACTGGTCGCAATTGAAGTTTGTGACTAACATTTTTCTCTGCAGACACACTGCGTGAAAGTAAAGTTGAGCAGAGAAATTCATACTTACATATGTACATAGATATGTATCCACATATACATATATATTTACGTGTAACATATGTAGTATGAACTAAAATGGTTTTGATGGGTAGTTATTGACTTCATTTGCTGAGGTGTCTATGCAAAGATAGATAAAAGGACATAGCTACATATATGATAAGTGGGGCATATTTGTCGTAGATTAAGTGTCAGCAACAGCGAGATAACACAAAATCGATATCTACCCACCCTGCATATTTTAGTATGCTTTATAGGAACATAGACATAATACCCCAGTCAAGAGAATTTTGTGGTAAGGGTTTCGAGTTATTAAAAGTGGCAATTTGAAAAAAAACTAGTTCCCAATTTTGAAATTAAGAAAAAATAATAGAAATGGGTTTTATTTTACATAGTTTTGATACAGTGCTTTAAATACAGTGCCCATGCTGGTATGAAGTCATGACCACACATTACAATAAAACTCTTAATCGTAGATTTTATTTAGAAAAAATGTAGGTACAAAGTTTACTTTAGATCAAAAGTAAAAAAAAAACAAAATTAATGAAAAACTCATGTTTGGTCTTATTTTAAATTTTTGGCCGACTTCAAAAAAGCAGGAGGTTATCAATTCGACGGAATGTTTTTTTTTGTTGTGGGCTACCGCATCTCTTTGGATCACGTGAACCGATTTCGATAATCCTTTTTCATTCGGAAAGTTATTACCTCAAGTGTGGTCCCATGCTAATTTGGTTAGATGCGATCATTGGATCATGAAGAAATTAACAGTATTCCTAAATTTTTATATGAGGGTGTAAGTCGGCTGTGTTTTTTGCTTAAAAATTACATTTTTGCATTTTTTCTTAACGGATGGTAACTTCCAAAAAAATATATTTTCGGCAATAGGCCTTCTTAAACGTCTTTCTTGAGACAGCCATATTGTAATATATACTTTATCTTATTAATTTACTTTAACTGCAATATGCAAACAGGTGGCAACTCTCTAACTTTTTCTTTCAATATTTTAGGTTAGACCTCTAACAATACATTGGTAAAAACTGCATTCAATTTCATGCATTAGTTTTCGAGTGAAGCGCGTACAAACATACAGACAGACAGACTGACGGACAGAAATACAGACAAAAATTCTAAAAAATTTTGATTTGGCTTCTATTGCTCTAATAAATACCCCCCATATTAATTTGTCTTTGATATCTAGAATGTACAGACATCGGCCTGTTATAATTTTATTTTATGTATACATAGATACAATTTTAGTGTAACAGTATGCAAGTTTCAAGTGGCTAAAAATTACCGTTAATTTTTTTTCCGAGCGGTTTTCTTCCATATACATAGAATAAACACAATTTATGAGATTTGGTTGAAAATTTGTGGTTTGTTTTTGTTTAGTTTTCTACAAAGTTTTAAGCTACTCTAAGTCTTAATATATAACTACTTACATATATATTTAACAGTTTAAAAAAATATACATACATTGTTAGTCATAAAAATTTCACACTTCAATAAGCCACATCAAAGGCATACCAGAAAATTGATTCCCTAAGTTTTTATTAATTACATACATACATATCTATTTGCATATAAACATAATACCCGCGTAATATGTTCATACCTACATATGTACATACTAGGGATGTTAATTTTTCAGCTTTTTCCGATCCCGGGATTTTCGAGACGTCGTTATCACAATCCCGGGATCCCGGGATTAGTCCCGGGACTTAGGTATTCATTACTTTTCAACAACTTAAATCGAAAAAACTGCTTCTATTTCTCCTACTATAAAATAAATAATAATTAAATGGGTTTGAAACCTACTTTTTATTTAAAGTGACGTTTTTATTTTTTCTCTCTGACGTCAGGATTTATTTAAAAGACTTGGTAATTTCATATGATTAATTCAAAAAATTATTTGAAAAATTCAATGGAATGTAAAATACAAATATGGGCACCAAATGCAAGAAGAAGAAATTTCTTTTAAATTAAAAAAAAATTCCAATTTTTTGGATTCACAAGGACGAATGGGTAATTTTTTAAGCTGATAAAGTTAGAGGAACGAAATTCGAGGATGTTATCGAGTTTATATAAGTCCTTACCATATAATTTTTTCGAAAACAAATGATGCGAAATTTCAAGGAACAAATTTTAAAAGGATAATTTAATTACTTACCAGTCCTTCTGCACCAAAAACTTGAAACTGTTTAAATTCTATAGGAGTTCCTCTTTAATTTGATACCCATACGTCTTCTCCCACCATTTCTCTGAATTTTTTAAATCATTTTTGAATTAGTGACGTCAGAGTGAAAACTAAAAACGCAATTTTACTATATTTGGCCCATGGTTTCGCGATTATTATTTGCCAAGAATCCCGGGATTTTCGGGATCTTAAAAAGGCCGGCGTCCCGGGATTAACATTCCTAGTACATACATATTCACACAATTACTTTAAATCCACACACTTGAGGCACAAATAAGAAATAAATTAAAAAATCATAAAATAAACAATCAACAAAAGCGACAGCAAAGTCTTGCCATCATCGCAGGAGAGCAGGCTAAAGCTGCCGGCAATTGAAAAGTGACTGCGATAATTCCAAACAAACTCAACAGCAAACAAACATTGCACAGCTATTAAGTAATACATATGTATGTATGTACATACATACGCAGAGGGCGCTGATGTGCTGGCCACAGGCTATGCAAAACGACGGCCGCAGTAATGTGGTCCGACTATAAATATGCGACGCGACGCAGCTCATCAACAAGCCAACGGCAGCGTTATTGCTACTAATAACGGGTGATTTTTTTGAGGTTAGGATTTTCATGCATTAGTATTTGACAGATCACGTGGGATTTCAGACATGGTGTCAAAGAGAAAGATGCTCAGTATGCTTTGACATTTCATCATGAATAGACTTACTAACGAGCAACGCTTGCAAATCATT
>NW_023458561.1:65058865-65074380 GCF_013731165.1 Rhagoletis pomonella | reverse complement strand
TTTTTTTTAAAAAAAAAGGTATCAAGCTCTTAAAAAATCACCCGTTACTTCCCGCAAAATGTGAAAAAAGGCGAAAAATAAGTGAGGGTGAGCAATGAGCAATTGTGGAACAACAAGTCGGACAGCAGGAAGGCGGGCGGACAGCCTGATGCATCGATAGATGGGGTAATGGGCGGACAGCAAGCCAATCAACTCAACCAACTGTTGAACGTCTGTCAATCGAATACAGTGTTGCAAGAGTGTGGCATAAATATGCCATGAGGCGTCAAAATAGTGGCAACATACATAAATATGAAGAAGTAGCCGTGGCATAAATTCCTTCATGCATACATACATACTTACATATGGGCGAACGAAAAGTGAAAAGCGCGGCTATGTTACGAGTATGTAAATAGCAAAACTAATCAGACATGCGGAGGAGAACTGGCGGACATTAAATACTGAAATTTCCTCAGCAAACCGAATTTAAAATCGATAGCATGAAAAACAACGAAGTTGATGTAAGTCGGTCGGAACGGGTATATGCCTTGAACCGATTAAAATTTGATAGATCAACACAGAATTCCGCAATAAAAACAACGAAGTTGATATAATTCGGCCAGATTGGGTATATAGCGGCTATACCACAAACTCTAAAATACAGACCTAAAACGAATTTCTTTATATTTAGACTTTATGGCAAAACAAATTTTTTTTGCCCATAGTGCGATGTGAGCTTCGGGCCGGATTTTTGGTTCTACAGGAACCGCTGTCGCTTCTTTTGGAATACAGTTTCGGTTCTGTTAGAACCGTTTTTTCAGTTTTTGGAAGAATCGCTTCTCCGGTTCCTGTTCCTCGGTTCTGTGCATCGCTAATAGCCAAAGTCAAAGGTGGATTCTAATTTCAGAAACTAAGTTTTGGGAAAGTTGCCGATATGTAGAAGGCATTAAGTATTACCATCCGGCAGAAAGTCTTTCATCGAAATCGGATATTACTTACTGAATTTGATAAGATGCAGACTAAACTAAATTATACACCAAGAAGTAATGCAAAATGGTAAAAGGCGTTGCTATGCATGTAAGTAAATAGTAGGACATGCCTATGGAAGATGGTAATGAGGAGGCCCGAGTAGATTGGGTTGGTGCTGTCGAAATCCAACACACAAGCAGGGGATGGTTCCACGCAGCATCAGAAGTTTAAAATCTCACATTGGTCAAAAAAATATCACCACATTCTCGTCAATGTTAGCAAACCAATGACAGTCACTTTTTGATTTGTTTGAAACTTTTGTTTTTTAATAAATGCTTAGTTATCGCAGCACAGGGTAAAAGTTTTTGATTATATCCGCCACTGTACATCCATTTGTATGCACTTACTTATATTTTGGAGTCCATACTTATTAGTATACGAGTAGCCACACAACTGCGTTTATTTATCTACAAAATATGTACATACATACATACATGCATACATATGAATGTACTTAAGTACTTATGTTATTCATTTGATTGTCAACTTAAATTTTGCATACATACATATGTATGTATGTATATTAGGGTCGTCCAAAAATGCACGTGAAAAAGTTAAGTAGGAATTTCTATGATTGGGTATTATTATTGGAAGTCTCCTGAAGAGAGTGACAGTTTTACGATGGAAAAATATTGGTTTTCAAGAATTCTATACCATTTCTCAGAAAAGTTGTTTTTTCCTATATAAAATACATGGAAAAAGTTTGCGCTTTGAGCGACCTCTAAATACTTTTTGATTTGAAAATAAAAAAATAGTGGTGTATTTTTTCGATATAGAACAATCCTAGGGGGTGAGAGCATTAAAAATTCCAACTTTACTTTTTTTTTAACCACCCTTATGTGCATGCATATATCGATGTCCAGAAAGTGAGGTCACTTGGTGGTGGCCCTTTCTGAAAATGGAAACTTGATTGCAAAGTAGAGCGAGAGTGTGTGCGACAGCTTTAACTGTTCACTTCCTGAATGTGACGACCCGCATAAGCAATAGATTGTAGAATTAAATATAAACACGAATGTATGTACGTATGTATGTAGGTGCGTGTGTATGTATGTGGATAAATATGCGTACGTTGACTATTGTAGAAAAGCAAGCAATCTACTCGATTGTAAGTACTTGAGTAGCCTCCGACAAGCGAATATGCCAACTGCTAATACATATCTACATACAATTGGAAATATGTATGTACCCAACAAACACCAAAAAAAATGTGGGCCAAGCTGGAAGAAATTCATAGTTCTCCAGTTAATATCCAACATCATGCCCCAATTCATCTCTACCCTTTGAGACTATTACAAAAGGTGTAAAAAAATCTAATACGTGTATATATCGTTTCAATTAAAAAGTTTGAAATAATTTTACTATTTTAACATCAGGATTTCAATGATATGTTTGAGACCAATTGGAGATTAACCTTGGAGTTTCGGTTGAGAACGAAGTTTCTCTCAACTTGAGAAATAGTTATATTTTCATACAAAGAGAAATGCGCTTTTTGTTGAGAACGCTGTGATTCTCTACTTGAGGTACTGTTGAAAAACATACTTAAACTCAAGTTGAGCTCAACCCTAAATGTTTGTTGGGTGTGTATGTGCGTACATTAGATTGAATCGCGCTATAAGGAGAAAAGATAATTACTAAATGTTCCTATTAATTTTGAAAATTTGCTTTCGAAAATATGTGAAAAGAAAATTTTGTTCAGCAGCAGCAGAAAAACAGCTAAAGCGAAGCTCTTTCACAACTCTCTTACAAGATTTTTGAAAATTTTGAGCCATGTACAGCTGTAAAAGGTTTAAAAAAATTAACTATCATGCAGCCTTCCTTTATAGTAAGCCATGGTTCTTCAATCAATTTTCATATTACATAGTTACTGTTGAGTACAGTTCAGAAAAGCATATAGGGCTTTTGAATTTTGCATGCAGGTATTTAGCAATTTGTTTCTGAAATAATTGGGAACCTAACAATTGCAGCAGCTTGAATTCTATAATTGGTTTCATGACAAAATAGAAGTAAAGGAAATATCTGAAAATCATTCACTTAATTATTAAATAAAGTTTTACTTTAACTTTTAAGTTCAATAATGTATTTTAATGAATGACTAACAGACTTCTAGAGGAAATTTTCAAATCCTATGTATACTGAAACACGCCTTAAGTAACGAAGACGATTCATTGCGGCCAAGTAGTAAGTGTTCACATTCGAAAGGAAAAAATTTAATGTTATTTTTGTGATATGGTCTAATGTGAATAAGTCATAAATATGCATGTGTGTACGTATATGTGGCCATACGCGATACAATTGCTTTGTGTTTAACTATATTTGCGTCCAGCATTAATAATTTCGTTATTTAAAAGCGGTGTTGAACGCCGCACTGTTCTCGCATTAGAATTTCAATTAGGGTTTGTGCGGCACACAGTGTTTTCTTATGTTTACCTACATATATGTACATACATATGTACATACATGCATTGTGCCTTAAATTTATGCGAGTCTGGTTCAAGACAATTATTTTTCCGATACATTTTTATTTTCTTTATGGGAAGTGGAAGTGCTTTCAACTGAGTATCGTTTGCTGTTGTTGTTGCTGTTGTTGTTGTTGTGTACTTAAATATTCGTTATCTATATAATAATCAAAGCACATCCGCATTAGCGTTTTTCGTAAGTGTAAAGCTAAGTGATGGCCGATAAGCTACTCTCAAATACAGCTACTACTTGTGGCGATTGGGGGCAAACGTAGCGGTCTGGTTCATATAAGGTCTGGTATTTATGACTCCATGACTTATGTAGGTGCATTAACGATTTATATAAATATATGTATTGAAATATTTGTGTACGTATAATAAGTATGTATGCATATGATGAGACAGCACATAATGGAATACTGTTTCATCAAATCAAAAACAAAATATTTTGATTAGCCAGGCTTAGTTGAAACCTACAAAACTTGAATTAATTTTCAATCATATTCAATTTATCAAAAGTACATACGTACATACATACGTTAGACTGGGTCACGAAAAAATTTATACCATTATATTGAAGGCATAGTGCACCGATGTAAACTATTTTACGATACCCTTCCCCTGTATAGTATATATGAAGGCTTTAAGCTCAGCTCAAAACCTCCATTTTCCAAATTTTCAATGGAATATGTAACCCAGATAAGAGCGTCTGCGTCTCCCCATGGTAACACATTTTAAAAAATTATGCTAGATGTTTCTTTCTCCGCCTACTAAAACAATAAGCCTAATTTTACATGGATGATTTTAGAGTGGGCAGTGATACACTAAATATTTATGACATCCTTTGCTCCTTGTCTTGTCAAGCACTAGATTGAAAGCTTAGTTCGATCGATTTAAAATGTATTAAAAAAGTAGCTCTTTAACAAAGGCAGGCCATGCCAATATACATAAAATTTAATATGCATGTTGATTAGGGTGGTGCTTAAATGTAGAAAGCAAATTTTTACATCAGGTTTCCTAAGCCTCCACAACTACCTTGATGCTGCTATAGTTAGTCGAAGATATCAGATATACATATGTTTGTAAATTATGGTCCCGATTCGTGACGGTTAAGGCGTGTCGCACAGGGGGCAAAGTGCATATTACCCTATGAAACGTCGTAACCGGCTGCAATCGTGACCAAAATTTATATCTGATACTTTCGACATTAGTACTATCGATTTTCGGTATTAATTGAAAAAAGTATTTTTAATTTTTTGAGTCTCCATAGAGACATCTGGCCTTTACCCCCTTGCGACACACCTTAACAGACTCAAATCGGGACCGTACTCCGTAAAGTTTGACAACTATTCAGGTAGAAAAAAATAAAAATCGAACATGGTATAGTTAAAAAAATAAAAATAAAATAAAAAATGAAATTTTTTAATGCAAAATTTTTTTTTTTTTTTAACCTATCTCACAATCTCATTAAAACCCGAGGTAATTACGCACATTTTGATTTCTTAACTGATTTTCTCCTACAAATAGTTTATTAACTGCAAACAATATAAAAAAAATACTTCTCCGTGAGTTAAAAATTTCGGAATTTTCGAATATCATAACTAAATTAAAAAAAATTGGTGTCTTCTATGGAATGTAAAAAAATATATTTCACAAAAAAAAATATATATATTGAGGTGTAAATATTGTATGGAATGACCCATATGCACCTAACATCCATTCCGCAAAACGATGTTCACACACCATAAATTACCAGACTTTGGGCAAAGTTAATTAATATCGCAATTTTTCCCACCAAAATCGCACATCCTTAAATACCGTGAACCGCTCTATACCGCCAAAATTGTTGTCAACTCAGTAAATTTTACCGAAATTAAACCGAAAACCGCCAGCAATGCATCATTTGGAGAAAGTGTTGGTAAGTAGAGCTAACGAAATCCCTAAAAGGATTAAAAGCGCGCATAAAATTTTAGGAAAACCTGTACACGAGCAGACAGACACACAAATTGTAGCGCAAACAGAATATGGGCTGTATATATTTGACTTTATTATTCTTTGTTTGTGTGCATGCATGTGACTGTGGCAGTTTTGTGTTATATTTGTAAAACACCGAAAATTTGTCGTCGACGGTGTTGCAAGTAAGCTCAAGCTCAGGCGGCACACTATGTAGCAAAGCAAAAAGCAATCGTAATAGTGCTAGTCAACAACAAATGCCTAGTAAGCAGCTAGCAAGCCAACGCGATGACATCGCCATTTATATAGCGTGTAGGTATGTATGTATGTTTATTTGTTTATGTTTACATATGTATCTAAGTCAGCCTAGTGCCTCATGAAGCCACATAAACCTAAATGGAAGACACTCAAGGGTATGGGGCGCAGGCAGGCTGCGGTATACGATACGAAAAGGCACAGATATGTACACATGTGCGCACTCAAACACACACACACACACAGGCAGACAAAAACACACAAAGTGGCAGGATGACAGTGGCTGTGGCGCATATGCAACAGGAAAATCCCTTAATTGGAATAAATTAACTATTATGTGTGTTGTACGCAATGAAATTGCTGTTGTTGCTGTTTTTTTTTTGCTTTGTTGTTTTGTTATGCTGCATGCTACAAGCTTTTGTTGTCACTGTTGCTGGGCGCTTTATTGCTGCTAGCAAACATACTTATAATTGTTGCTGTTTTGTTGATGGTATTCGTATTATGTGAACATATGCAAGTATATTAGGGTGCTCCAAAATGAAACACGAGAAAATAAACTTTTTGAAATTTTGTCGTTGCCACCCATCCCAGAACTGAAGAATATCGAAGAAAGGAGAATAATTAACTGTGACATGGAAAAATATATTTGCCTTCAGAAATAATAATTTAATAAATTTTGCCTTCAGGAATGAATATTTGCATTCAGAAATCTTTCATAAATTTAAAATCTTATTAACTGTTATTGCGTGATGTGATTTTGAGCTTATAAAATAACAAATTTTTAAGATAATAGGTTATCAAAAAGTAGTTGGTAAAATGTTACAGCTAAATAGTCCTCACAATTTTTAAAGAATTCTGAAAGAAAAATTCTTTCTCGATCAAAAAATTTTTATTTTTGCATAGAAAAGATTTCGAAAGTTTTTTCGTATATATTTCTTACATTATACTCGTAAATATAAAATTTTCCTTTTTTTGTAAAAAAATAATCTTTGTACATACATATCTTCTAAACGTATAATTTTAATGAAAAATTAATCATTAACAAAATATAGCAAATTCGAACGCTTTTATTTTATGTACAACCTAGAAATGGACGCGGGATGTTGGGATCCGCGGGACCCACGGTACTTATTTCAAAATGGCCATGATTGGCGTTATCCTCCTAACTCTGCGTTCAAACACGGAAACTCGAGTTGCTTATTATCGGCGATTTCTCTTTTGGTGTTGCCCTTTGCATTCACACACAGAAACTCTTTTGTACGCAATTGTTGTTGTCAGCTGTGATCCGAACAAGCACAAAGCGTGTTTCCCGAGTACGGGGGACTCGGTACCCGTCCCCTTTCCTCGTCGCTCTCTCCCCTACAAGCTTCGAGTTTCCGCAACAAAAGTTTTCGTGTCTGAACATCGACTAATTAAATCCACGACTTCCGAAAAGAAAACAGAACAATCAGAAGATGCAGATCTTTCAGTTTGACGCAGATACGTCATTTTCACTGCAAGTTTTCTTTTGGTAATGAGTGAATATATTGCGAAATTGCTTTGCAAAAAAAAAATGCTCCGACGAATTGAAAATCTCTTCCTTTTTTTGAAGTCGGTCGAAAATATATTTTCTTAGCAGATTTCAGTCGGATCTCCTGAAAACTACCGGACCAGATTGCCTTCCAACAGACAGACAGGCGGAGATGAATAAATCGGCTCAGCCAGACGTAGCCATATAAGTATGCATTTACATGGGTCTAGTTCTTCTTCTTCTGGTACTTACAAACATCGGACCAAGCTTATAATACCATTTCATGTTCAAGAAAGGTATAAAAATACACGGCCCCTTACTGTCGATATTCTGGCTGGAAAAAAACAACTTCGGACCACCCTCATATTTATATTTATATGCACACACTTACATCTTGGTGTTCGTTTGTTGACACATGCAACTAAAATTGTTTACTGCTGCCTTTGTAACTTTTTGAGATTTCTTCAGTGACTTTTTTGCGCAAGGATATTTACACTGAAAGAAATGCATTAATAGTTGCAATACAAAGAGTAAATAGATCTCGTAAGAAAGCAAGAAAGCTTCAACTTAGTCTCACAATTGGAAAATGAAGATGAATTAATTGCTGAGGAAAATTGGGGTTTATGTCCCCAAAGTTATGGAGTCAAAGGATTATCGTTAACCTTGGCTTTAGGCAAACTAAACACTAGGGTGATTCAGAAAAAAACACATATTTTTTTTCTCGGAACCATGCTCAAAAGTTTCGTTTAGACGCCAAAATAAGTCTAAGATAATAAGTCTTAATATTAATATTAGCATTTTCTCGTCGCACTTTTCGATTTCCTATAAGAATAACACAGGAAAAATTAGTATTTTTTTTTACTTCTGACTTTTATATTTTACGATCGATACGTTGTACTGTAAGGGCTGGTTTCTCCAACTCAACTTAACTTAGTTTAACCATTTTTTGGACTTAAGTCAAAAGTTAGCCTACTTTTTAATCAGCTCATTCTTAACTAAGTCCAAAAAATTGGCTAAACTAAGTTAAGTTGAGTTGGAAAAACCAGTCCAACAGCTCTTGGAGTTCGTAAAATATAAAAATCAGAAGTAAAAAAAAAAACAATTTTTCCTCTGTTATGCGGACCGTCAATATATTAAAACTAACGGCACAAATTTTCTGAGACTTGAAAAAAAATCCAGACCTCGGAGAGACAAACGAAAAGTGTAGTTTTATGATATTTGACCACGAGTATGTATATTAATTTTTTGTGTATAAAATTTACTGTTGAACTTCAAACATTTTTGGATATGAGAGGGTGTAGTCTCTCATTGACAGGAAATCTTCCATGTTGTTAATCTGCATTTGTTACCATGAATATTGGTACATATACACTGCTGGGAAAAAGTATTGGCACAACAAATTTTTCACAATATATGCAACAATTTTTTTTTCTAATATTTATCCGCTATTTTTTTGTAAAAATGTGGTTCATTCTACAACAAAAAACATAAAAATATAATTCCTAAACTTTGTGCAAAACTCGCGAAAATTCAGCAAATTTTCATGCAAATTTTAAACTTTTTAATCAGATTTTTTAGATTTTTTTTGCAGTTTCGCGGCCCATAAAATTCTCGTAAAAAAATGCCAGTTCGGAGTTAGTCAAAAATCGCATTGATTTTTTAGTTTTTTTTGTTGAAGATGTTTTGCATTTTTTCCATATAAACTATTTCCAAAACAATTTTTTTGTATGGTAGAGACTGAGAGAAAAAAATTGTCGAAAATCAACGGTAATTCCTAGCTACTTAAAACTTGTACTTCATTACAATAAAATTGATTGCGCTACAAATTCACATACTCAAAAAAATTCTAAAAAATCTGATTAAAGAGTTGAAAATTTGCTGAATTTTCGTGAGTTTTGCACAAAAGTTTAGTAATTATATTTTTATGTTTTTTGTTGTAGAATCAACCATATTTTGAAACAAAATGCTGCAAATATTGTGAAAAATATGCTGTGCCAATACTTTTTGGCGGCAGTGTATGTAATTACAAGATATTTTCTTAGGGTACGCTGTTTGTAATTAAAGTATGTCTATGCATTTACATACTTCATAACAAACAAGAACACATGGTTTCGCAAATCAAGCAAAAATCCCTTTCAAAAACTAACCATATGGATTCGCAGTTTCATTAGACACAAATTCCTCAAAAGAACACAGCTCCGATAGCACTGAGCGCCACACGTGGGTATTTAGATACATATGTATGTAAAGAAAACTTGCTCCAACATACAGACATACATACATATGTACGCCAATTCGCGTGTGCTTCGTCGCCTGGCACTCTGGGTATTTAATGTTTTTTTGTTCTTCTTTTTTTTAAGTATGAAAATGAAAATGAATGCAGTCAACAAGCAAACAAAGTCTTTGCAAAGTCGACACAAAATTCAAAATCCGTACAAGAAACCAACCGACTGACATATGGAAAGCAACTGTGGCAATGTAGAATAGTACGAGTATGTAGTTAGTGGCATTCGTAACACCATACACATCATATTTCTCACACCCTGGAGAATTGACATCGCACCATCGAGCGATGAGGCTCTGCGCGCTGCACCCATGGGAGCTAAATGAGATCCACGAATGAGCATGTAAGTAGGCGATTTTGCATGCAACGAACTGTGGGAGTTGTATGAGACTCGTAAGCAAGAAATTATAAAAGTATTAACACAACATTGGAACACATGCTGGCAGAATGGAATGGTTTCTGAGGTAATTAAAAGTGTTACGGAATGGTCTTAGTTCCTCTACTAAAGATGTGAATGGTACACTGTAGTTAGAAAAAAAACTCGTACGCATTGATTTACTTTTCAGACGACCTAAAAGGTCTTTCGAAAATATTTATCATAAGTGCAGTTAAAAACCATATAGTAAAAAAGTATTAAGAAACGTAACATTTTAAGAGAAGTACATTCCGAATGGAGCAAGCCAAAAAAACAAATATTAGTCTAATTTTATTAATCAACCATTTCCATTTTTGAATTGACAAGCAGTTTTATAACCACTTGTACCTACTCGTAAGTAAAATGTTTTAGTTATTCATTACCTCGTCAGTAAGCATATACAATAAATATGATATCTAGTCCTTTTTAAAATAAATATGTACATTAGGGCGGGTCAATTTTCATGGAAGGTTTTTTCGCCTATGAGCATATAGCACAGAAAGATTCTACGTGTAAGTCTAAGCAAATTTTCCGAAGAAACTATGGGTCTAAATCAATGTGGAGCTTTCCAAATTGCAAAAATAGGTTTAGAAGAAAAATAATACTCCTACATATGACCCGCCCTAATGTACATATTAAAACACCAACGAGCGATGTTAAAAAACTGTCGCTGGCAAAACTGTTTGCCCATAAAATTCAGCTAATTAAAATGGGAAAAATACCGAGGAATATTTAGTCAACTAAACATTCATTTACACTCATACATATACATACATATATGTATGTGCATTAGGGTGGTCCTTAAATATCATGGAGCGCCTCTTTATTTTATTCGAAGTAGAAAATAAAGACATCGGCGAAAATTAATAAGTAAAAAGAATGTTAAATTTATCAGAATTCAAGTCAAAATTTGGTGACATTTTTGAGATTTAAAAATATTTGAATTTTTTTCAAACCGTGGCAGCGACCCCCAAAAAATCTGAAATTTTTGTGTATGTGTTTATGTCATAAGTAGAACAAAAAAAAAATAAAAATTTAAATGCTGATATTTTTAAGGACCACCCTTATGCGCATACATTATGTAAATTAAGGATTAAGTGAAACAGCAACTTACCTTTTTATAGCGAAGCTATGGTATTTGTGCCGAAAGGTCAGAAACTGAAGTGAACTGAAATATAAGGCAAGAGAAAAAATGTATTTATTTAGAGTTTTCGAATATGTAAATAACTGATTTGCTTGTATAAACGTTCGAACATGCACATCTGTAGGCATTAGACAAAACAACTTAACTCGGCTATAGTTTAAGTAAAGTACGAGTACCAAATCTTTCAGTTTCCATGCGATATTTGTAATATTTAAACAATCACAGAAATGGTGAACTGAAAATGAAAAATTCAAATTTTGTGAAAATTTTAATTTTCCCCTACATCATTTGATTTTATCAAATCACAAAAAAAATTCTCCTGACTGCAAAAATGGTTTAGCCCACTTCAAACTTATATTAATTCTTCCTCATATTGGTAAAAATTTGCTGTAAAATTTTGAAGAAAAAATAATGGCTTTTTCGAGAAAAACAATTTATTATTTTTTGGCCGCCATGTTGTTAAGTTTAAAGGTTTTTGCAAATTTCAAACGAATTTTCAATGGTTGTAAGTCTTCTGAAGAGAACCAGAGTCTTCCGATCGAAAAATATTGATTTTCAAGAATTCTATACCATTTCTACGAAAATTTGTTGTTTTCCTATATAAAGAACATGGAAAACTTTGAGCGACCTCTAAATATTTTTTGATTTCAAAATAAAAAATAGGGGCTCAGTATTTTCGGTATAGAACAATCCTAGGGGCTTAGAGCATAAAAATTCCGACTTTACTTTTTCACGTGCCTTTTTGGACCACCATAATATACATACATACATGACTCATGCGTGCTTACGTAAGGCTATTTGTACATAATAAGATAACATTATAGATATCTTAGTATCTACATATCGACGACTGAGTGTGAGATCGACATAAGAAAGTTTTTCAAGAACGCCCTATCTCAGAATTTAATTGAAGAATGCTCTAATTCAGAATTCGGTTCAAAAACGCCCTATATAAACACTTTTTAAAACGAGAGAGGTCGGTCTTCCACTCAGCCGTCGACATAAGGCCGCAGGTTCTTTAACATTTAACTGTGATTTTATTCGTCATCCCTTGTCAAATTTTAGTTTGGAGACAAACCGGTTTCGGCGTTGTGCCATCTTCAGTGTCATTTTTCGTTCGTTTGTTTCGTTTCGTGAGAACGAAAAATGACACTGAAGATGGCACAACGCCGAAACCGGTTTGTCTCCAAACCAAATTTGACAAGGGATGACGGAAAATCGTTCCACAATACATCATACTCCTACCCTGTCGGAAACACAAACAACCAAAAAGAAGTGATTTTTTTCCTTTAGATATGCTACTGCATTGTCTATGGATACCAATCGAACATAGAATTCATAAGCAGCCTTATCGGGAGTTTCACCCGAAAACAAATTCGCCCGAAATTTTTTTCATTCGCGCGAACACACGGAAACGTAATGTGAACGATTAGGGGCGAAAGTGCAACTCTTGATAAGGCTATATATGTTTTTAAGTAAATATATACACATGTATGTATGTAGTCAAAAACCTCGCAAGTTTTTTCGTTGCTTTAATTTTTATATAAAAAGTTTATTAAAGTAAGCAATGGCCAATTCAAAATGTTAATAATTGCTATACATTTTGACCCGCCCAACCAGCTAGTTATTATTTATCTGTAATGCGAAATTATTATTGCTTATTTTTTTCCACCCGCATGGCAACACATTAGTCGATAGTGACAACTAAATGAACACGCATTCATTTTCATTCTCAAAGGTTAAATTTTACTGCTTCTTTTTCGAAGCCTTATCAGCAAATGTGGCGTAAAATACACAAATATGAAATACGTAGATAAGGCAAGCCACTGAGTAAAGCAGCATTTACGAATTTCAGAAAGCGTAGTGGTTATGCGACAATCAAAACGAACATTAATAAGTATGTACATATGTTTGTGTGAGAGGAATAATGTTTGTTTTTATATAAAATTCTTTAGTTATCGCTAAAAAAGTAGGGAAACCACAAACAAACTTCATTTGAGAGGCGAAAAGTTACAATACGTTTTTTTTTTTGAGTTGGTATTTAAAATAGAATGAATTCGTTAAAAGCCGCACCAATCTTGTACGAAAAAAAAATCGATCGATAGGTATATGATTATAGGTCAGACTTAGACTTGCAAAAGTATTTGTGTTGGCTGAGAGAACTGGCCCCCCGATTGGAGTCGGTTAACTTGTGTCGCACAGGGGCAATATTCAGATTACCCTATGAAGACGTCGTAACCGACAGCAATCGGGACCAAAATTTATTTTGTGGCATCTTCGACTATGATAGGTAGAATCGATTTTGGATATTAGGTGAAAAAAATAGTCTTAATTTTTGAATTTTGTCCCCTGTACGTTAACCGCCTCCAATCGGGACCAAAATTTATTTGTGATATCTGTGACCGTGGTATAACCGATTGAGGGGGTGAAACTTAACAAAATCGTTCATTTAATTTTTTTTTAGGGACCACCCTTGTGTTTATACATAAGCAAATCCTAGAATGTTATATAAGTCTGTTCCATAAATAAATGAGTGAGCATTGGGGTGGTTCTTAAAATATCAACATCTAAATTTTGTATGGGGCACCCCTTTATTTACTTCCAACTATGTGCGAAATGAATAGATTTCAAAGTTTTAAAATAAATTTTGGGGTCGCCGCGAGTTTTGAAAAAATAAAAAAAAATTGTTTAAATAGCAAAAAAACGACAAAACTTTGACCAGCTATAAATTAGCAAGTTTTGCTCAGATCAAAACAAGTGGCATGTCCTTTGACCCGCACATTATTTGTCTTTCTAACGATTGGGAATAAACAGACTTGTCAGTTAATAGCGTTTTCTTTTCTGGAAATAATGTTGTATTTATTCTGCCCTGCGCCAGGCTGTAAAGTTAACGTGTTCTTTTCTCAGCATCTTCACATGCATATTGCGTGCTCTTTCCTTAAAGTTTTGCACTCTGAAATTTTTTTTGAGAAAAGAAAACGCCATAAGTCATGAATAAAATCGTACCCCGAAATACACACAAATACCATTACCTCAATAAAATGGTCAAAAAAATATTTTAAATGCGTTTTGATCTCAGGAAGTCTATACTAACTCTCCCCTATACATGAGATTTTCGATATTTTTTCAAGATTTTTCATGTAATTATGGAGATACATATGTATTTGTAAACCAGCATTATAGTGGTTGGAAAAAACTAAAAAAATGCTGCAATTGTTCTGAAACAAACTGAAACAAATGGAACTTTTTAGGAATATTTTTTAAAATCTTCGGCAAGAAAATTTTGGCGAAATGTCATCTGTTCTCTCACAAAAGTTAAATATCCAGAATAGTAGGCGAACAGAAACTTTGCAAAACTTGCAAGTTAAACGAACAGTTGATAGAATTCTGATTTAACTTCATAGGTAAGTGTAAATTTTAAAACATAAGAAAACTGGCCACAAGGTTTTCCCTGACACAGTTTATTGACTAAAAGAATACTTACATACTTGCTTCTACACTTTCAATTAATCTTATTTTATAAATTTTATCTTCCAGGCCATTAAAGACTATTTTGGTGATTTGTGTAAATTCCAACGATCTGTTTTCATCAGTCGTTTGTTTAAGAACCACCCTAATATACATGAAATCCAAATGAAAATGGTAAAAATTAAGCAATTTATAGACAAGTCGTTCACACTTCCATTCAGCTAATCAAAATTTATTACAAAATGCTAAACGAAGTGCTACTAAAACAATCGAATAACATTAATGGTGCAACAAAAAATAATTACTGAAGCCGCTAAAAATTCAGCATTTTAATTAATTTCAATTTAAAAAAATATCGAAATAAACAATCAAAAATGGGTAGAAAAAGGGGGCAACTAAGCTCGTGGCATACATATGTATGTATGCGAATCAGCAATAAAACCATTCTCAACACATTCATAGGCCAACGCAAATGAATTAATTCGTTGAACGATTTTGGAATCAATTTGAATTTCATTTGAAGTTGTCATCGACAACAGGGTAACGGCATGCAAAAAAGGGCATCACGTACCCAACGGCAAACTTGCATAGAACATACATACAAATGTATACATATATATTTTTACATACACACACATGCATGCGCGCATCTATTGAGAATGTTAACCCAGCATAAAAAAAAATTATACATTGATAACAAATATCTCACTTTTAGTTTAGCTTTTTTGCGGGATTTCGATAAAATACATATTTTTTTGTTAACTACAAAAATTTAACTTGTAACTAGTTTAAAAGTAATGCAGACGTAATTGGCAGTTTCTTTTCTTTAGACAAGTTTCTATTTAAGGAACCTCATATTTACAAATCTTAACGGGTGATTTTTTTGAGGTTAGGATTTTCATGCATTAGTATTTGACAGATCACGTGGGATTTCAGACATGGTGTCAAAGAGAAAGATGCTCAGTATGCTTTGAAATTTCATCATGAATAGACTTACTAACGAGCAACGCTTGCAAATCATT
>NW_023458561.1:65021305-65058465 GCF_013731165.1 Rhagoletis pomonella | reverse complement strand
TTTTTTTTAAAAAAAAAGTTATCAAGCTCTTAAAAAATCACCCGTTACTTTGAATTCACTTTTTTCTGCGCTTCACCGATAGTTTTTCGAATTCAGTACAAATAAAATGAGGATCGAAATTTTATATTACGTGAATTCTTTTGCAACCGAGCTACAAAAGAACACTCGCTTAAATGACGAAATACATGCAAAGCAACAACACAAACTCGGCTAATTATCCGAGTTCAACCAGGTCGGTTAAAAAATACGCGACCTTAAGGGTAGTGTTGTTAAGCGAAAAAACTGCTCTATTGTGAATTGTTAATGGGAAAGTGGAGAGGGAAATTTGTGTTTCCTTATATACGTGACTTATATTTTAAATAAGTATATATATTAACCAAATACCTTGCATAATCACTCATTTAAATTGATTTTTGTGTGTAAATCCCGTTAAACTAATCATATGTTTCTTGCCAACAGGGTTGCTTAAATAGCTAAAAGAAAATTTTACCCGAGTTGAGCGTTCTTTTTTCGCTCGCTTACAAAAAAATGCAGCTATTATTATGTTGAAGTTACTTATGTCTGATGTCATTCGAATATGGGCCACCTATAGCAGAGTATGTAAATAAATATGTAAACTTAAAGAAAATAAATAAATAAAAAATTAAAAAAAAATTATAATTTATGTCCAACAATAATTAGTTACAAATTAGTTGACACCTTATGTACCTTAATTATTTCGCGGTTATCGCCATACAAACATAGTTAGCTTTCGCCTTAAAAAAAATAAGCAGATAATAGTGACCTTTAGTTCCTTCCTAATCAACTTCAAATTAACTTATAGTTAAATACATTTCCTGCAGGGTTGTTTGTTTTCCAGCCGTTACAGATAGCTGAAAAAGTTGCCAACAATAAAGCAAAAGTTGTTGCTGCAATTGAAAGCAACAGTTCGCTTGAGTTTGGAATGTGGCGGTATACAAAACACGCTCGCCTTTCAATTAAATTCCATTGAAGACAATTAAAAGTATCTCGCAGATACCCGAGTTGCAGCCGCCGCAACAACACAATTTGAATGAAACGCCAGAACAGTAGTTACGCGTTTACATATGTATGTATATACATGAATGTATGCATGTATCTGCATGCTAGGCTAGCCCGTTATCTCGTCAAACTCGCAAATACACACACACACACACATGCAAACATACGAAAGGTACCACTATGAAATGATGGCTTTTCAATTACCGTTACTTGCATGACGCACTCGTCGAGCCAGCGATGACGAAGCCCGCAAAGTCATCGAACGTCAACTTAATCGCCAACGCCGTCGCCGCCGTCGTCGTGGACAATGGTGCATAGTACTGCTAGGAAGTTGAACTTTGCTGTCGCTTGCGTGTCAGGCGCCAAATGCGCGAATTTTGCCACGGTGTTATCCTTTCGTGCGCGCTTTCCAGTGTTAATTTTTGCTGCTTCCGTTTTGTAACAAATTTCACAGAATAACAAAATATTAAACTGCATTTGTATGAAATTTATTTATCTTGGAATCTTTCACATGCATACGTAATACCGAGTATCAAACACCTCTCGCAATTTTTGTTCATTTCAGCTTGCGGAATTGTCCGCATAATTGTTTATTATTTTTATAGTATAACTAATGATTCTCTTTGCTTTCACCTTGTACGAGTTTTAAACACGCGCGCACACTTTTCGAATATGTGCACCCTCCACCGCCCCTCTGGACGACAGCAACACACATTTTCAAAGGAAAACATTCACGAGTTCGCACAAGCAAAGTTTCTGTGTTTCACTGGCAGCCCCCATAATCGCACTTTTTCTTCCTTTCGCCACCGCTGCACGCGAACGACTGTCCATACAATTCGTTGCTAGCACTCGAAAACCAAACGTATAAAAAATCTTTTATTTTGTCATTCACAAAGGAAAGCCATGAGCCAAAAACAAATATGCAAAGAAAAATTGTGCTCGCCAGATTCGCTGCTGCCGCACCATAGGGGAGCGCAACGTCGCTGTCATCATCGGCTGGGTGATTGTCGTTATCGCTGACTTTGCGAAGAGCGCTCGAAACTTACCGAGTAGGAATCATATAGCCAACATTGTATATTTAATGTGATTCCTTTATAAGGTCTTAAAATACAGATAGTGGAGAGTGTAGGCAGTCACTCGGAAGGAAGGCGAGGTCACTAAGGAGTACTCTTTAAGCGAAAAATTCCATCCATTCAGAAATCTTTTGTTTTTAATTAATTAATTTTAATTGGTCCGCTACAGCATGACAGAGGAACACTTTTGTAAGTACTCCTATTTACCACAAATAGACTACATGGTCCAACGATTTTTGCAGGGGGATCGCGATATTTTGATCGTGATCGCTTAGATAGGTAAACATTGGAAATTTAATAACCTCTCCAGTTGTGTAAGTTTGGGTTTCTTTTCTTTGTTTCTCACTTGGAACAAATTCTCGACCTAAGGTCCGTGATTACAAACATAAGTTGGAAGATATTTTCTTAAAGGGAGATTTTGTTCTTACTGGGTCAGCGCCCTCCTCTGACCATTCGCTCGTCTTATTCGCATTTCCGATTCCCATTCAGCTCTGCGCTTCTTTTTTTCCGTTCGTAGAATAGAACATGGCCACACTTGTACATTTGTATGTACATACATACATACATACATATGTTGTATGACGTCTGTGCGATTCGTACAATTGGGCTTATCTCGTGTGTGGTGCGGTATCGCCATGTGGCACGGTGGTTGCTTTAGTGTGCGTGTGTTATGCGCATTTAAATTAAAAGAGCGCAACGGCAGCGCAGCTCGTTCACGGCTGGCGTCGTCGTTATCGCTTGCGCCGTTGCGTCGCCGTTATTCGCTGCCAGCGCTTCGCAGTTATCCGTTATGGCATTATCGCTTGCATGATTCGCTTGTTGCTTCATGTCTGTCAGCGCCTTGCTGCTTTTTGTTTCGATTGGCTTTATTTCTTTGCGGCTGCCCTTCACGAATGTGTTCTTTTCTCTTTCTTTGGCCGCTGGGTTTTCATTTCATTTATGCATTTTATTAGGGCTTTCCTTCCTGTGTTTCAATTTGATATTTAATTTTTTGCATTCGCACTAGTGTTGTTGCTGTTTACATACATACATATTCAAAAGTATGTAAATATGTACATAAATACATACATTGTATACATACATATGTATGTATATATATGTGCATATCTAAATATTTATGTACAAATTTAGTTATGTATTAGATATGTATAAACTATTATTATATACAATGCCTACACATTCATATGCATGTACATATCGTTACCTTAATATAGAAAAGCCCTATCTCAATTTTTTTGTTTCTTTACGGAGTGGTGAAAAAACTCCATACAAGTTCAAATCTTTTTGCTGCGAATTTCTTTTAAAGGCTATTTTAATTTAACTAATTTAACTTAAGGGTTTCTATTTAATCGCTAATCTTTGCACAATCTATAAAGCATAGGGAAAGTTGTGCCCAGGATCGTGTTGCACGCTGAGTTTGCAGTTCCACTGGAGGAGAACAATAAACCCCCTGCTGCACAGTGGTTCTAAACTGGCATTTAGTGTTCGTAATTCACTAGAGCCTTAATTTTTTCACTTAATTTGATAATTTTTTTTTTTTATTAAAGCTTTGCGAGAGACCAGTTGAGCCTAATTTGTGAATTTTTATTTGATTATATTAATTTTTTTAGCGCCAAATGCAGAAAAAGTGGCAATTTAGAAGAAAATGTATTCTCCTGTTCCAGTTAATAAATGTTTCATAACAAAGACTAGTTAAAAACAATTGTATTGTATAAAATTACAAGAAAATGTTTGAAATGTAATAAAATCAAATAAAGTAAAATAAAAAAAAAGTTCACAAAAATACATTTTTTTTTGGTTTTTAGTAAAAAATTATTAAAAAATGAAGACTGCCGTGAATTATGAACATTAAATCCCAATTTCGAAGCACGGGGTGCTGAGTTCGGCATGCAGTATGAATTATGGTAAATGCCTTTTGGCAGCAAAGGATGGCGGAGTCCTTGAAAAGGATTTGGCTTAATTTTTCGGAATCGGTTAATTAACTGGTAAATATTTGATTTAAATTACGATATGGGTAAGGTACTTTTATCATACAAGTTGTATGTAGGTATTCCCGAATAATTCAAAAAAAAATGTCCTTTATTTTACATTGGTTAATATAGTCACCGTAACTATACATGAAATGATAGAAAAAAATTTTGATTGCGCGATCTGTCAAAGTTGGGATTTTTTCGCGATTCTGACTAATCATGTACCTACTTTTTCAAATCGTTAAATCTCGGGTTCTGCTCATCGTGGAGACTTCATCTCAATGTCGTTTTAAAGCTAAAGGAATGGGTTCGTTCAACCCAGATTGTACTGTATGTAGAAAAAATTACACATACATACCTACAAACATACATACTTATGTGCATACATACATAGGTAGGCTCTGAGGAAGATAAAGTTGATACGCCCTTTCTATCGTAAACATACATAGTGCGTACATATTAATGTACGTACATATGTATGCAAATAAATAATTCCCTTTTCCAAATTAAAAACTTTGATTGCGTTGTCTTTAAACCCCTACTGTGCAAACAGCGATCAAAGATCACACAACTTGAATATTGCATGGAGTTAGGGTTGCCAGACTTAAAATGCTGAAAGAGGTACAGATAAGAACAAATTCGAGGACTTGGTGAACAACTGAGAAAGATAAAGGGGTATTTTTCGGGGGACAAGTAAAACTAAATGAATTCAACGAAAAATTGATTTCTTCGCTTATGCAACAATAAAACCGTTCATAAATAAAACTTCAATATCATTTGAACAAAACAAAATTATACTGGCGACCAAAACTGAGTGCGTGGTGATTTTATCTTAAATATTGACACTGTACTTTGTTATTAGCTTATGATATGGTTACAAAATTTACTGGTTACACTACGCGACAGTAAATTGTTCACACAAAAAAATTTATATTTTCCCTCTGACGTCAGGATTTTTTCTGAAGGAATTTGAAAAAATATAATTTTGTCCAAAAAATTATTAAGAAAATTCAGAGCAACGTAGGAAAACCATAGATATGACTTTCAAATTTAAGAAAAAATTCTGTAGAATTTAGGCCGATCAAATATTTTGACGCATAAGGGCCACTAGGTATTGAAAATGTCGCTTTCACATTTTATTATTGAATATCCTTGATATTTTAAAATAATTATTTTCGAAAAGATTATATGTTAACTAATAATATACACTCGACCACATTCTCGAATTTCATCCTTCTAACTTTACTCGCTAAAAAAATAAAACTAATTAAAAGGACATTTTCAATACCTATTCGTCCTTGTGAACCAACAATTTTAATGTTTTTAATTCTACAGAATTTTCTCTTTCTTTTGGTGCCCATGCCATCACATTTGGAATTAATCATAACTTTGAAATCACAAAGTTCTCTAAAAAATCCTGACGTCAGAGAGAAAAACTAAAAACGCAGTTTTACTATATTTAGTCCACAGTCTCGTGAATATATTAATTGCTTAATGTGTTTCGAAATATTTTTTTGTTTTTATCGCACGGTGTTACAAGACTATTCAGAATGCGAAAAGGGTTTCAAAATTGACAGGATTTTAATTTACCGTTTACATAATTTTTATTACCAGCACAGGATAGACCGGTTAATTAATTTTTTTTTAAGTTATCTATTATTTCGTTTTTGTGTACCACAACATAAAAAGAGTGCAACATACAAATGTCAACAACATGTGCTGTCCAAATGCTTTAATTCCTGCTGTTGCTGCTGTCACATAGTACTACATATTTGTTTTTATTTTATATGCATACACATATGTATGTATGTACGTCTGTATGTACATACATATGTATGGAAATATGCATAATGGCTTTGTGCGTAATGCTCACACATGTTCACTGACGCATAGGAGCGTAAGACGAAAAAAAAAAATCGGCACAAATCTTGCAAAATGTCCAAATGTCCTGCAGAGTATTTATTCCAAATAACTGTAAGATTTACTAAATTCTTACGATTTTTCTTATTTTTCATAAAGTTGCTTTCTAAATTGTTATTTTAGTGGTGGCCAAGGACAAATATTGTTAAGATCAACACATAAATATTTGTGGAAGCATATATAAATATTCGTACATTTGTATGTATGTATGTACGTATATCATATTTAATAATTTATGGAGATGCATATTTAAAATGCAAAAATGTCAATTTCTTAAATGCTGTGAAAATAATTTAAATAAATTTGTTTGTTAAGTAAAGCATTTTGCTAAAGGAGAGAAAAATTTAAGATATTTTAAAGAAAAACTTATTTTTGTTTGTTTTATACCAAACATATTTTTATTCTAGAAATAGCAAGGCATATTTAACAAGGTATAAATGATTTTGACATTCCTCTCTTTTAAACACCGACTAAATATAATAAGGGTATTCACAGTTTAATTTTAAAGTTAAAAGGTGGCAACTTTAACAACACGTTCATAATATGAACGGCTATGGATATAATTGTTTAGGTCTACTTTGTTATGCTCTAAAATCGTTATTTTTTTTTAATAATTTTTTTTTTTTTAATAAAATAGGCAAAATCGAGTTAAACCTGTGTTTAATCGTTGATATTTTTTGCTGTAAATTTTATTTTGAATGACTGCGTCACATCTGTGAAAATATCTATTTTTTTATTTTCTATCTCATTTCAACATAGATTGATTAAAAGAAAAATACTGATAAAAATAAATTATTTTAATTTTGGCTAGTTTTTTATAGTTCATTCTTTAACAAAATCCGTATAAATACAAGTTTAAAGGCCATTTCACACGATTGGGCATTTGCCGAAATTTGGGGCAAACCGTATACCAATTGTGTGGATACCCAAATGTTTTCCTTTATCCCAATCACGAAAAGTAATTTGTTGAAATTTTTCAATAGCAGATTGCTGTATTGCAGTGTTGCCAGTTTGTGAGTAATTCCTCAAAAAAAATTCTTGTAACTATTTTGCAATCAAGCGTCCGTCTAAAGTTGCGCAAAAAGGGGTAAGTTTCGAATTAGGTTCTACATAGCAATACTGGTGATGACTCCAAAGTGATTGCTTGTGGAGCTTGGAATGAATTTGCAATCATATTAATTTTTTCCATCTTCAGTTTAAAAAAATATCATTCTCTAATTCTATGAGAATCATCTACGCAACTAATAATAAAAGATATAATTTTTGAAATTTAAAACTCTTCGTGGCCCCACTAACACACATAGAAAGATAATGCTTTCATATATTTGTATACTTAAAAGTGCGAAGCAAGTACAAAGCTGGTCTTCAACCTTTAATATAACTAAAATGTCTTGTAAATTAATTTCTTAAAAAGTAAAAAGGGTGCACACTCTTTTCAACGAACTCACTGGTGGAATAAATCCCTGAAAGCCAAACAATAGCCCAACAAATGAGGCGAAACACTCGAGATGCGTATCAACCATGAAATTATGCGATAATTAATTTTTTATACGCACACACACTCGCTTACACAGAGACCCAAAAATCATTGTAAAGCAGACCAAAGAAGGATGCGATGAAAAGCAAACTTTTGAGGAGAGAGGGCGTGGAAGGGCAAAGGACGGGAGAAAGGAAAGGATTGAGAGTATAAAAAATAAAAAGTAAAGCATAAAAAAGGGATGAGAACATGAGAACAGTGTAAGTGACACACTCAGCAAAGAGCTGCCCTGACTTTCGACTCAGTCTTTTTTTCTACAGATTTTTAAAGTTTTTTATTGCATATTTTTGCCCATTCTTAATTTTTATTTTATTTTTTTGTGCTTTTTTAATTTTTGATTGCACTGTTGTTCTGCGCCATTGAAATTCAGCGATTTTCAAAATGCATTAATATGCAATGCTGCGGGAGCGCAGCGTTTATTGCTGGCACAGCATTTTAGCAACGCGGCCTTTTCAGCGATGAAGTCCTTCAACGTCGTCGAGCTGTCAACGAATTTTTTTTGCTTCCATTATACTTTTTTCCCAACTTTTTTTTGTTTTTTAATATTTGTTTTATTGCATTTTAGCGAAGCGCAAAGTCAGCGAACCAAAGCTGTGTTCGACTAACAAGCGCGGTGCCATGGAGAGAGATCGAGACGGTATGGGCATATGCGGCCTGCGAATGTTCATTGGACTGGAAAGAAATAGGACGCAAGGACAAAAAGCGACGACAAAGAAGAGATTGCATGCGGCGGGTATTATCTGCCGGGCGAGCAATGTTCGTGTGTGTGTGTATGTGTGTTTGCGTGCATCAGTGAAAATGAAGCAGTTTGCTAAGCGCCTAAAAATATACCGTGTCACAGTGTGTGAGAGTTATGACGAATGTGTATGAATATTAGCAGATATTTAAAACTTTTTATGATGTATATTTTAAAGTGTGTGCGAGAAATGTTAAGTTAGTGTTGCGTGAGGCACAAATCTAAGATTAGAAAACGAATGGATAACAAGGACGATGACAGAAAATTCAAGCGATAGTTATAACCATATTTAAATTTTTAAGACAACGATAAACATAAAAATATCGATAACGGTAACTTAACCAAAAAAGGCAACGATAAGAATAATAGCAAAAAAACAGAAACAATAATAATAAAACAATCAATATATATGGACAACGCTAACTAATCTAGTACCTCATGATGAGCTGTTAAATTGGTTTGCTAACTGTGGAATTTAAAAAAAAAATATTTTAATATTTTTATTAAGCTTTGTACCACGATTGTGTATTGGGAAAAATTGAAAAAGCAACAAAGTCAATTTACAATTTTTCCTAATAAACAATCGTTGTACAGACCTCAATAAAAATATTAAAAATAAAATGTTAATAAGCCACAATAACATTGACAAAAAAATTATTATTTGTGACACTGTACCAAAATACAATTTTTGGCTTCATTTTTGAAAAATCTGAAACAATTTTACCAAAGCATTTTTGTTCTATATTTTACACTTTTTGCCTTATTCTCCCTATTGTTGTATTGCTTTTTTTTTTTTTTTCATTTTACTCTAAAACAAAAGGCCTTTCGTTTCTATTGTGTACATTTTTTTTTTGCTTTATCTTTATGTAGTACGTATGTATATACATACACATGTATGTATGTATGCTCGCGCGGTTATTGTTTGCCCAAGAGCACATTGAAGGATTTTACAAGTAGCATAAAAGTGCTTTTGTCCTTATGATACACACAAACATATGAGTACTGATTTCAAAAGGGCGTGAGGCACAACATTAAGAGGGGCTCACACATTCATCGCATCATATACATAATTACATATGTATAAAAATGCTGTATATGGGGCGTTCCACGAACGGGGTTCACACTTCATGCGTTTGATTTGTTTAAAATTTTTGGGGTTGATACATAAACATAAATAATAAATAAGTATGAAATTTGAGCTTAATTAATAAAGTTTGAAAAAACATTATAGCACAAAAACAATAACAAATCGATTTAATAGTTTTCCAAATATCTCTCAAAATTCTTTATGAAAAGAAATATTTCTAAATTTTTTTTTTTTTAAAAACAAATTTTACAAATTTTTTGATAAAAGAAATTAGTTGGTTTTTTTTTTTAATACTTTTATTGAGGTTTGTACCACGATTTTTATTAGGAAAAATTTAAAAAGCAACAAAGTCTTTTCAATTTTTCCTAATAAACAATCGTGATACAAAGCTCAAAAAAAAAATATTAAAAATAAAAATGTTAACAAGCCACAATAACATTGACAAAGAAATTAGTTTTTGAAAATATGCCATCGCAATGGTAGCTCTGAGTACTGCGCAATATTTAATTATATTATTATGGTATATACTCTACAATAATTTAAGTTATGCATATTTTTCACCGAAGTTGAGTAAAATGAGTACACTACAAATTTAAAAACTTTTTAAATTTTTTTGAGTATACAGTCTTGTAGCCCATTAAGTTTTAGTATAATAAAGTGCAAGTTTTAAGCTACTGCAAAATTTCGTAAATTTTTTATATTTTTTATGCTGACGGCTTTTTGCAATTTTTCTTATGGAAGAAAATGAGCAAAACCATTTCCAAAGAAAATAGAATAAAAAATTAGCGCCAGTTTTGCAATCGCTTAAAACTTGCACTTTCACATTATACTAAAATTTAATGGGCTACAAAACTGCATACTCAAAAAAATTCAAAAAAAAATCTTAAAATTTTAATATACTCATTTTACTCAACTTCAGTATACAAAAAAAAAATCGTAACCCAAATTATTGTAGAGTGCACCCCATAATACTATACTTAAATATTACGTAATCTCAGAGCCACCAATGTGACTTTTTCAATTTGTTTTTAGATGGCAAATTTTCAAAAATTTATTTTTTATCAAAAAATTTGTATGTGAAAAATTGTTCAAGAAAAAAATTTTAAATATTTTGTTTTTTTTTTCACAGAGAATTTTGATTTGTGCATGTATGAATTTTTTTTTAATTTTTTCCTCGCCCTGTGCTCGAGATATTTGGAAAACTATAAAAACAATTTGATTTCGTTTTTGTGCTGTAAAGTTTTTAAAAATGCATTTCATATTTCCTCGTTTACAGTGCAAAACCGCGTATCAACAAAATGCAAAACCGCGTATGTGAGCTTGCATAAATTATTTTCTAGAGAGTAAAAACACTCATATTTCAAAACGGTTTTCTTTTTTATAAAGCAATCCCAATTTTGGCTGGTGTATTTCAAGATGAATGGATAAGGATTGAGCCAAGAGCTTGTGTGAGTAAATCCAATTTTTGGCAGCAAATGTCAGTTACGCGGTTTTGCAGAATGACCATTCGCATTTTTGTACTTTAAACGACGATTTATTTATTATTTATGTTTATGCGTCAACCTTAAAAATTTGAAACAAATCAAACGCATGATGTGTAAAGACCGTCCGTTTTGGTATGGAACGCCCCGTATACAAATGCATATGTATGTATGTAATTTTTTGCATTAGATTTATAAAGCAAATGTTTATATGTCTGCACGTACGTATAAAGCTATATGGAACACACAAGAAAAAATGCTTTCGGCACAACAACAACAACATCCGTATATACAGAAAAAATATCTGAACTAAAAAAGCCACAAAGACCTACAAAATGCCAAAGGCAAACACTCGAGTAGTCATTTGATCAGCAACAGACTGATTTGTACACAAATACACCATCAAATATGTGCGTATGTATGTACATATGTACGTATGTAAAAATGCATTTGAATTCGCAAAAAGGACATCAGCAAGCAAGCAAAAAAGTCCAGAGAAGAGCACTTCACTTTCAACGCGACTTGAAGACGTAAACAGCAACGAAGGTAAAGGCGCAAAAACATACACATGTATGTATGTATGAACACACGTACACACACATGTATTTAATACAGCACAGGGTTTGTTTGTCGCCTTATTTTTTCGCCTTCCAACTGTCTAAGCCAGTGGCCTCATTCGCATTGTCTTTTGCCTAGCTTTTATGCAGGAAAATGTTCAACAACATTATTCACACACTGGATTTTATATTAACATTCATACTTATTTATACATACATACACATGTATGTGTTTATATACATACGTTAGTAAGCAGACATTTACATGCCTCCAATGTGGTTTTTTCTGTTGATATCTCTACTAAAATATAGAATTGAGTTGCCAACATGCATCCCCATGTGGCATCTACCAGTTGGTAGTAACCTGCACTTCCTCATCTGTCAGCATTTTGCTTTACAGTATTTCGCTGCTTTTCTATATTCCACCTCTCTTCATTGCAATTTAATTTGTTTGTTTGAAAATTTCTTTTGTTTTACGTTGTTTGATGATGTCACCAACTCGCGACATTCGCCCTAAAGCAATGCAGAGACTTTCAGTACTTTCAGAAAATTTAATGAATTTTACGCCATTTGACTGCCAGATGCGGCTGGAGTTGTCACGTGACAGTTTAAGAATTTCGAAAATGAAAGAATAATTTATTTTGCAGACCTCCTTAAGTCTGTTAAATAAATGTGAATATACATAAATAAAATAATATATATATACTTACATATATAAATAATAGCTCAAACATGATTTTTATTACACTATTTTCAGATAAAATTTTCTTAAATCCAAGTTAATTTTTCATCTACCATTTATTGGGTGGGCAAGTAAGTTATAAATGATTGTCAATAAAGGACACCAATAAACTATAGTCTATAGCTACGGTGACCATTCGTACCGAGATTTTGAGAAAATTGTCCCGCTGAATATTTTTTTAAAGTCGGGACGTATAAGTGTCCCGCTTTTTCATATTTGTGCCGATTATGTCCAGATTTTCAATGTTTTCTTTATTAATTTAAAAACAGTCTCCCTGTACTCTGACCCAAAAACAATTTTTCTTACAAACGTGGCAGCACATTCGTTATCACAAAAAACATTCTTGGCTGACTTTTTTTTTTAAGATTTTTATAATTGTTTGTTAAGTTTTGTCTTTTTTTATGAAATAGTTCTAACTTGAATTTAGTAAAATTATAGAAAATAATACTAATTCCCTCAAAAAATGCATGGATATGAAAAATATAAGCTTTAGATACAGTGGCAAAAATATAAATAGGGAGGTGACATTTTAGCGTTATTTGGCTATTACCCTTCGATTATTTCATGTTTATTATTTTTTATGACAGAGTAGCTAGCTATACAGATCACAACGAATACGAATGAAGCGAGCGATTGCGGAAAACGGTCGGATTGGGCAACCAGATACGAGTCATTGATCTTTCACCATTAGGAAGCTCGTTTGCATGTCACACAAGTGGACAAAACTTATCTCAGAAGTTCGCACCCACCCGCCTTATAGCTCAGATCTTGCACCATCATCAGACTACCGCTTGTTCCGGTCTATGCAGAATGTCCTTACGGCAGTACGCTTCACTTCTGCTGAATGTAACAAAATTTGGCTGAATATTTTGTTGATCTCCGAATCGAGCAGTTTCATTGGCGCGGAGTCCATGCATTATGAGAAGAGTGGGAAAAATTCTGAAGCTATCATTTCATGG
The DNA here is from genome assembly GCF_013731165.1 of Rhagoletis pomonella. Lineage (NCBI taxonomy): Eukaryota > Metazoa > Arthropoda > Insecta > Diptera > Tephritidae > Rhagoletis > Rhagoletis pomonella. The sequence goes on along the minus strand of NW_023458561.1, from coordinate 65,045,383 downwards.
ATGTATGTATGGACAAGTTTTAGGAATTTATTTTTTTTTATTTGATTTTAATTGCCATATTTTAAACGTAGGTTATTCTTTAATAAAAACGAAGAACCAAAACAATTTAGAGAATCTCATTTTAGAGCCTTAGGTGCCTGGCGGACCTTATAAAAATGTGCCTTTATGCCATATTAAAACATAAAAGCCTCCATAATTTAAAGACAATGTTTTTTTTATCCTTTAATAATTCAAGCAAAATCCGCTTAAAAAAAAATGTCTATGTCTGTTCTTGAAGTTTTTACTTATGCCATCTGAATGAAAGATGAGGAAACCTGTTTCAAACTTTTGTGCCATTTCGCGGAAATAGCACAAAGAAATGTGGGAGACAAAAAGGTACAAATTTCTACAATAAAATGGTAGAATAGTAGACAACACAAAAAGGTATACTTTAAGGAAACGAGACATGCGGAGCACAGTCTGCGCGCGAAGTTTGTTTACCAAAGCAACTGGCAAATTAAGAAGATGATGAATGTGGCAGCAAATTAAGTAAAATTCAAAACTATAAACATATTTACTGGGTATGCAAATTCTACGTTAGATAGCTGGTAATGATAAGCATTGAAAAATGTTGGGTAAGCAAAAAAATAAGCGTTGTAGTATTTAGCTGAAAATGTTGATGTTCTCGTCATAATCTCTGATTGGAGTGCCAGGCCAAAATAACAAAGGGAGGTAAACAAAATGATTGCTTTTGTAATTTTCGAAAAAAAAACTGTTTTTTTATTTACATACTTTGTTGTTGTTATTCCTTAAATATTTAATACACTTAACCACTCATCATCTCTGTTTGCACGCATTACAAAGTTGGTTTTTTGATACGTATTTTTTTCATTATTTAGAAGCGGCGCAACGGGCGCTAAAAGTAAGCAGTAAGCCACTACGCCACCCACATAGTGATGACAACAATAAATTTTCTATTCATACGCAAACACCGTTACACAGAAAGTGTTCTAAACGTCGCCACGTAGCAAGAAACTACTTGCAAAAATATAAAGCGCAAAAATGCATTCGCATAAAGTCAGAGCGTAGAAGGGTGGTGTCGACTATTCAGGGCGCGCCCGGAATTTTTTTTGCATATCTATTTGCATTTTGTAGCATTTTGAAGGGAGCTTTGCTGTTGTTGGCGATTTTTTTGTGCTTAGCCAGACTTAGTGTGGCTTGTTGGCGCCGGAGTGCACAGTGGAAGCTTGTTTTAAAGAAAATCTTAAACTCTGTAATAATAAAAATAAATAAACTTTATAAAAAAAATATGCAAATGTAAATTGAAATTATTAAAAATAAATTAAACATAGTGGAGTTCTTTTGGTCAGCAATGTGCGAATCCTTGAATAATATACAAAACTTCAAAAGTGCTATAAAGGAAAATTTATATTGAGGAAGTACAATCAAGTCAGAAGCGCTTAAATTCAATTACGCCTTCTTCTTTTGACAATGTAGGTTGATTTTGAAAAATGGCTCTTTGCACCCCGAAGCTCTTTGATGACTTGGCGAATTAAATATACCAGAAAAACATTAAGTTTTATAAACTTAGAAAGATTTTGCATTTTAAAAAATTTGTCTGCAAAATTATTCAGTCTTATCCGACATCCTGAAGGCCAAATTAGCAGACTTGACTTTTAATTAAATTGCACTCACACTCCAATCGAGACCACTGTGCCACTCTTCTCCAATTTCTTTGCGAATTTCTCTCCCTTTTTTTTATTTCAACAGAAACCGAGCTCTGCTCCATCACAAATATTCACTTATTTCTAGCTTCAGTCGCCCCTTTTGTCGCAATGCCTGCTTTCTTTGCCTTCAACCGCAGATCCAGCGTGAATTTACGAGCTTGTCGCCTGACTCAGTGACTTCTTTACCCAGTCAAAGACACAGTGGCTTGTTGCAAGCGTTGATAGCGTTGAAATCTTTCATTGCTATTGTTGCTGTTATTGTAAGCCACCCGCATGTTGCCACTTCTTCATACGCTGCATGCTGCATTTATTTTGCATTTCGTTGTTATTGTTACTAAAGTTGTTGCTGTTGTTGTTGTCTGTTCAACGCTCTCACAAAAGAATTTACGCATACGGGTGGCTCGAGTTTTTCCACCATCACTGAATGCATTCAAACATGCAATACGCACGCACACTTATTTACTTGCTTGCATAATGATGTCGTCACCGTCGTCGTCGTCATCCTCGTCGTCGGCATCGTCGTCGTCGTTGTCGTCAGCCACGTCTTCGTCGTCGGTCTGCTCCTTTGTATTTACCAACCAACCAACTTTAAAAACAAGCAACTTTTGTGTTAAATTTGTGGCTCTTGATCATACATATAGTGAGTTGTTGTTGTTGGCGGTTTCTTCTCTCTTCGGTTGCTTGGTGATGATTTATTTTCACTTTTGTCGAAAAGTTGTTGCTGCAGCGCGAAGTCACAAAGCCAAGCGAGACATATACTACATAGTATAGTATAGTATATAGAAGCTGAGTAGAACGATTCAGTGCTTTTTCTCACCCATTTTCGCTCGTTAGTTACGCTTGAGTCAATTTGGTTGTGATCATTTTTCTTTTTTTTTGCACTTACTTTACTTTACGTAAATTTACGCGTTTTAAAGAAAAAAAGTTTGAGTTGATGTAAGCAAATACGTAGATTTATCACTTAGAGTTCGCTAACTCGACAAAGGTAGAAAAAACAAATTGGGCGATTGTGAAAGTTAAAATATGGCGACTGTAAAGCCTAGTTAAAGAATTAGATTTCCTATGGCGTGGTTTTAGTAGGTAGGTAGGTTTTTCACCTTTAACTCTTGTTGAATAGTTTCTGAAATAAAGTTTCCTTGCTCGTGGAGTCATTCACAAAATGACCGAGTCAAGCGGTTAAGAGAACTTCTAAGCTTTTTGAGACCCTTCGACAAGCCAGTAAAAAATACAAATTTCTCAAGCAATGGACATCAGTCATGATGTAGAATTCTAGGGGCTGTTTTCTCAAGAAGGTTTTAAAATTTATGTACCCTTTGAACTCAATTTTTTGTTCTGAAAAGTGTGTGGAGGGCAGATAAATTTTAAAAGCCGCTTGAGAAAACGGCACTGTGGCCGCCACCGCCTCGAGTATCTACTGCACTCGGAGGGAACCTACTCAGTGATTATGGTTTTCGAAAAGGACCAACGGAGACCAGTCCGGTCCTAAACAGATATTTAAGGATCCCACTCGTGCCAACTCGTCAGCGACCTCGTTGATTTCGATCCACAGTGGCCCAGCGCCCAGCGTAGAGTTACACTATTTTTATTCCCAGAATTTGAAGCATTTTAAAGCAGTCTTTAACAAGTTTGGATTTAATCATACGGTTTGAGAGGGCCCGAATGCCTGTTTGGCTATCTGAAGAGGTAACTAAAAAGACCCGTTACAAATGCTTTTCAAGATTTAATTTGGCACAGATTTGCTAAAACTTCAGCCTGTAATGCCGTAGGTGATCTGCCCAAGGAAATTGCGAGTTTGGTGCCGCGTCCATAGACACCTGCACCTGCTCAATCTTCTATCCTTAAACCGTCCATCTACCGATGTACACATGTATCTGGGATCAAGTTCGGGGTGTGCGTTTGCCCAATCTTCGCAATCTGATCGCTCTGCCAAAGCGTACACCTTTGGTTATGTAGCCAGAAACTCCACATATTTCCAAACCTGACATCTTAACAAGAACAAAATTTTCTCACCGTATCTTTTTATTTAAAAATCGAACACGAAAAGCGAAAGGGACAAACAAAAGGCGAAATTTTTTGGTAGAAACGATAACATATAATTTTTTAACTAATTTTGCAATTATCCTCAGCAGCAAAATAATGCCAATAGATTATTGCTTTATATTGACCAATCAATCTAACGCTGATCGAACTCTTAGCTGCTAAATAAATTGACCGCTTCAACAAGCAAATAAATAAATGAAAAATGCTCTTTATTAGGCAGCTAAAAAATTCACCAAATGTATCAATAAAGTATATTTTGCGCAACGTTGCTTCACTTTTTAGATATTTTCATTTCGAAAATGCAAATCAAGCGGATGTGAAGGTTGAATACGGGAGCGAGGGCTGTTCAGCGAGACGAAAGTTTAATATAAAAAACGCTGCACGCCAAAGCTATGCTAAAAATTCAATTTAGTCATTATGCGAAATATAAAACAACACCAACAACAATGCGGCATTTGGTGCACACGGTGCGTATGCAGAAGTAAGTGTCGAGCTGGGCAGAGGCTAAAGGGGCATAAAGCAGACGCCTTGGCACAGCTGCGGGCGAAATCAAAGCTAAATCAATTCGTTAGCTGACAGATTCCAACGAAATATTTGATGGCAATGGCAGTGGCAGCAGATACAGCAGACAGGCGAACGTACACAGAGCGAAATTCACCTAATAAAATAGAATAGGAGTAAGAGAAGATATCTCTGTGGTTTTGCTTAAAAAGAAAGCCTTCTTATTTTTATGGGATTATAATTTCAAAGACCGGTCCTCGAAGCCGAGACCCACTAAATTTCAGTATACAACTCTACCTACTCGGCTATGTTGGTCACCTTACCGACACTATTCTATTTAATAAAATGAATTTAAAATTATTTCACCACAACATCGCATTCGCAACTGAGTGCAAGATCGAGCTATCTCGGTAGCCAGTTCGAAAACGCCCTATCTTACAAACCTTTTCAAGAACGCTCTTCTTCAGAATTCGGTTCCGAAATGCCCTATATCAGATCTAAAAGTTTTCTGAGATAGGGCGTTTTCGTACTGCCTGCCCAGATTGGTCGATCTTCCACTCAGGTATCGACATACAAGTAATTTTTAAGCAAAGAAGAAGAAGAAGAAGCCATTCTCATATAAAAATTAACATAAGAGTACAGTTAATTTCTTCATCATCCAATGATCGGGTCTAAACCAAATTAGGACGGGACCACCTCTGAGGTACTCGCTTTTTTAAAAACGATAAAACGGGGCCTAAAGTTATGCCGTAACATACATACATAGAAAAAAATATATATATATATATTAAGACGAATAGATAACCGACTCCTTCGTTCAAGTCGATTAAAAATTAAGAAAAAGTACTTTAAAATGAACTCAATAAGACATTTCATTAAATTAAAAAGTGTTTCTCTTAAAGCAAAAACATATTTTCCTTATGGTTTTTAAAAGATATTCCTATAAATTATTCAATAAGGGATCGCAATCTGTTTCCCTCTTTTGCCACATATTTTTTCTCTGTGTGGAGCGGGTGTTGGGTGCGTCGATGATATTGGCAACAGCTGCCAGTTGGCTGCCAAAAGCAACAACAGCGAAAAAACATGAATAACAGTTTAGTGGAAATGAAATCAAAAATGCTAAAAAAAAAAATACAGACATCGTTGAGTTTTCAGAGTTGAGAGGCCAATGGGGGAGGCTGCCAACTGTGCTAATGTCGCTTTTTTCTCTCTCTGCTCAATTTTGTGTGTCTGTGTGCTCGTCTGCGGGCGCCACCAGCAAAGCCTAATCAATAACGTTTCACGCTATTTTTGGTGTTGAAAAAACGTTTAGTTGTAAGTTGGGGAGGGCGGCACACGGGCCAACTTTAAAATATTGCAAATGTGCGAAATAAAATTCAAACAACACAAAGCGAGCGGCAATTGAGTTTATAAAAAAATTTGATATACGAGCTGGTAGAGGCCAAAGGATGTCGCACAGCGTGCGATTGGCTGAAAAAAAAAAACAAAAATGTAATAAAACGATATTTTATTGCATAAAAATGTGGCTGGCGAAAGTGGCGCTTTGTGGCCGAAAATGTAATAATTTGGCGTAAAATCGAAATTTGGAATGGCGTAGAAGCAAGTGAGGGTAGCACATAAAATAACCTCGGTTTGCATGTGTTTGGAAGATATATGGCTGTTTAGCGAACAATAAAATCATTTTAGAGTTGTGTATAAAAAATTTCAATATAAGCAGATGTGATCAAATTCACTGGATTATTTACTACTTTGAGTGTCTGCATGGTTCTGATACTCAATGTAGTAGATTCGGCATTATTATTACTATGATATTATCTTGAAATTATAATAAAAACGGTTGTTTGTAACAGCCTAAAGGAATCGAGAGAGATATATAGACAAATGTATACATAAATCACCAGAATGAAAAAAAGAAATCGATTCGTCCGTCTGTGCACACGATAACTCGAGCAAAAAATATAGATATCCCAACGAAATTTTCTGTATAGGTTGCCCTTTATCCAAGGTAGGTTGCTATTGAAAATGGGCAAAATCGGACTGTAACCCCCCCTGTAAGCCCCGGTATTTTCGAAAAATGCAAAAACTATGATATTTCAGTAAATATTGGATCCAAATTGTTCAAAATCAGTATAAGAAGTAGAATTTTGGTGCAAAATAATACTGTTATGAAATTTTTGGAAAAGGGGAGGGATCCCGCCCACTTAGGATGAAATACTGTATCTTAGTAGCCGCTTCACCAATCCTTACCAAGCCTTGCTTAGAATCCAGCTAAGAAATTTATTGAAAATCTTTGAAATCGGGCAATATCCCCGCCCACCTCCCATATAACGGTGTTTTACAGAAACACGTAAACTACACGATAAATCAGTAACTACTGAAGCTAGTTGACTACAAATCGATTATTGCAGAAAATTAGATTATTATAAGTTTTTGGATTTTTATGACCAAAAATGTGTATCTCGTTAACCGATTTTTCAATTTCTACCAAACCCGTTCATTTACTCCAAGTTAATACTTACAACAATAAATAAGACTGTTTAGGCTTTTAGGCAGCTTAAGGAAAGTTGGAAGGACGATAGTTGATACCTGTAAAAAAAGTAAAATTTTAATAAAAGATTTCGCGTATTCAAAGCTAAAACATTTCCGAATAAACAAAATCCACAACCTTGATAAACAGTTTTTGTATTCTTTGGTGCCTGTGACATTTTCTGCGATGATTTTGGACTTAATGAATTTCCGTATCATTGACCAGAAACGGCTAGAAATAAAAAAGGTAGTCCAATCTTTTGGGAACCATGCATTTTTAATTTTTCATCAATATATAATGTATAAAAAAAGTGAACCTAGCAACATTTCAGTCTGAGCTAACGATATATCAAGGCTTTTATTAAAAAAAAAAATTCAACTAAGTAAATCCTAATAGAGTAAAGAAAACTGGAATTCCTTTGCCTTCAAAACGATATTTGAAAGAATGGAATAAGGAATGCTCTTGCCGATGGTTGACCTAAAACGTTTACTTCATCGTTTAATTTTAAATTTGGGCTCTAGAATATAGAAAAGTATCTGAGGCTAAAAGTGTTCATAAGTCTTCTTTTTATACAGATATTAAATACAAAATGAATACCGTCTTTCGTTTGAAGACACACGAAAGTTTGCTGCATCTTTCGAAAGAGGAAATATGTGCCTTTTAAATTAAAACAAAAATTATGCAATAGAATTTACATAAATTCATACATATGCATTGCCTCTCCATTCGCTATACGCCATGCCTTCGCTCAGCCAGGAGTGCATGAAGGATGTCGCCTTGCAGCTTAATTTACATTTTTAATAGCGACAACACACGCTACGTTGCATCACCATTATAATGAATATAAGCGCATAGTTACATCAACGCTTACATAGATACCCCTTCACACACACACACACATACACACAAAGAGCGAAAGTTCTGAAATTCAAGCAGACGACGTAAGAGCCAGCAACAAAAGCCAGCCAAATGCCAAAGCAAGTGCGCATTGGCAGCTCAAAGTTTAACTGATTGTGACTTTTGTTTGTACGCTCCGGGCACACAATATCCATAGCACATTTTACGGCGCTGCTGAACATGATGCCAGTGATTTTAGCTGTCAAATGCCTTGCCAAGAGCGTGTCCTTTTAAATGAAAAGTAATAAAGTTAAAATGAAAATTAATTTTCTAGTTACACAAATACGGGTCATTTGCTGCCAGAGATATAGCTGTCAAATGATTGGAATGTATCTACGATGTACTATGTATGTAAGTATGTATGTATGTTGGGAAAGTCAGTGGGGGCGTATGAGCAACCCGAAATAGTATTATGTAACTCGTTAGGTGGCCATTTGTGCTGCAGCTTTATTTGGTGCTAATCAAAATGTCAAAATACTAATGCCAGCTGTCAAAACCACAGCTCTGAGGCAGTATGAAAGCAGAGAATCGGAAGATTGAGCAACAACAATAATGTTGCATGTATATATATATATGTATCTATGTACACTTTGCCTGCACAAGCACCTGGGGCCCCTACATCCTACATACAACACAGCACACATGTTGATTATTTTGAATTGACTTTGTATACAGCGGGCTGTTTTTGAACGCTCTAAATATCTACCACAAATTTTTTTTTTAATTTGCCTTTTGGGTAATGTTTCTTTTTTGTTTTGACTTAATATTTACTCGACTCAAATCAAATGGATTGTTACTAATGCAGGCAGTGATTTAGAAAACAGCAACAGTGATTTCCCCATATTCCGCCCAGCTGGCAACGCAACAATCAACCTCAAAAACGTTCACCACACATCGTTGTTATTGTTGTTCGCATAAATCCCTTGACGCTAAGCACTTTAGAGAGCAAAACATTTGCCAAACCACAACGCAAGGATAATAACCGATAAATTTATGTATGTATATATATACTTTGTTCATATATGTATGTATGCGTGTATACTAAGGTGTTCCAAAAATATGAAAAAGTAAATTTGGAATTTTAATGCTCTCACCTTCTAGGATTGTTCTACACCGAAAAATAATGAACCCCTATTTTTTAATTTTGAAATCGAAAGATATTTAGAGGTCGCCCGAGGCGCTCAAAGTTTTCCATACATTTTATATGGAAAAAAAAACAACTTTTTGTAGACATGGTATAGAATTATTGAAAATCAATATTTTTCGAGACTTCCAATAATAATATTTATTTATTTGTTTAACCATTTTTTCATAGTAACTATAGTTTATAGGCCGCCTAAAAAACAAGAGTGCAAAGAAGGCTCATACATAAAAAAATCGCTGGTATTAAAAAAAGCTTATTGTTGGAAGCCTCCTAAAGAGAATCAGAGTTTTCCGATCGAAAAATATTGATTTTCAAGAGTATAGAACTCTTTTCTACGAAAATACATTTTCCCCCCATATAAAATACATGGAAAAACTTGAGCGCTTTGAGCGACCTCTAAATATTTTTTGATTTCAAAACAAAAAAATGGGTGTATACTTTTCTTCGATATAGAACAATCCTAGGGGGTGAGAGCATTAAAATCCCGACTTTATTTTTTTTTGCACCCCCCTAGTGTATACCCAGAATCAAAACCTACATCAGTAATAGCACGCGCACATATATGGACGGCAGCTAATGCAGCCAAATACCTACATATACATACACGACTGCACACACTAATACAAAGTTGTGGAGATTTAGTTTGGCGGCATTTCGTGTGCTCATCTGTGCCGTCAGGTTTCTAGCGCACAAAGCCACTCGTATCGATATCCTGCCCCAATATTCATAGACGCAAGCGTATATTTCGTTGTAAGTAGCGCCATTGTAAACGCTTAGTTTGAATGTGCATAAATCCTGTTTAATACCAACACATGTACATACATACGTGTGAGTGTGCAAGTTGGCTGGGTGGTTTTTAGTTTGCTGTTTGTATTTGAGTTGGCAAATCAAACGAATTGCAAATGCCATTTAAAACGTTGAAGCGAGTTCATTTGGAAAATTAAGGCAATCACAATTGATTTGGCGTGGCAAAGTTTTGCCTTTAGAATTTTCGCATAGGCTTCCTTTTACTAGCGCATTTTATTGATTTTTTCGCGTTTGCGAATTAAACATTGCTTCTGTACACAATTCAAATGGTGCGAATAGTACAGATTTCGGTAAATTTTTAGTAAATCAGATTTTGTGGAAATATTAAGTAAGAGAATTTAGGCGGAATCTTCATTGCATCTCGAATGTGCAAGAATAATAGCGGCGCACAGTGGTCTGAGAGTGGCATAAAATTCTAATTTTGAAATGTATGGAAATATCCAACTAAGTAGTTGACTCGATCTTAAACATGCCTACTAACAGTTTTTAAAGATTTTTTTTTCCTGATAAAAACTACTGTAGAAATGATCAAAGATTCTCTTATTTTTTCCTAGTTCTTACAGGGTTAAGGATATTTGTGTGATATTGTGCATTTCTAGAGTTCTTCTGTGGAGTATAAGTAGCTTGCGGCGCCGTTCGGTTGAGGGTGATTAGTTCAAAAACACTTTGTACACTTTAAACTAATGGCAAGACAAATTTCAGCTGCAGTTGCACTAAAAATGTTTTGCTGAAATTGGCTATTTGGGACATTTTCATTAAGAAGGAAAGAAAATATATGAAAACTGGTAAAAATTTCGGAGCTCCTCGCCCACTACAATAGGGGACGGATATGGTAAATGTTATCTGATTCCAATAAAATTCGGTTTGTAATTTGAACTAAGCTAGTAAGACAAACATAAATCTGAAATATGGTGAAAATCGACCAACTGCCACGCCCACGGGCTATCCGAATTTTATTTTCTAATGTGGAAAGGACTTGTAACCATTCTTCAAAATTTGATATCAGGGTCATACATATTCAAAGGTATGAGACAACATATTGACGTGAATTTCCTTCCCCAAATCATGGAAATTCACTTAATCTGGAGAGAGCTTTAAAGACACGAAATTAGACCGAATTATTTCTAGCGCACACAAAATACAAACGCTGGAAAACAAACTAGTGACATTCTATATATAAAAAGAAAGGATATAACTAATACCTATCCCACAGTTGTAATCATACACATTTATATAGGATAAGATCTAGTCACTCAGTCAAAACCTGCAAATGAAAATTCAACTCTTCATATTTGTTGCGCTTTTATAATTTCTTGAGCTTTTGTTCGCCGCCTAAAATAACTTTTGTAAAAAAAAAATTCTGGTCCGTACTTGCAGCATGACATGATTTATTGTAACGATACAGTGCCTAAATCGATGCGAATAAGATATCCTGAACTGTATTCTTACTCAAAAAGAAGGCCTCTTCCTTAGATCCCATCTCCTATGTCAGTTGTGTAGATTCCGTGAATTTTCTTAAAATATCTGATAGCTCTTCCAAAATTTTGTAACATAGAAGTGGTACAAAATCTGGCATAACTTCAAAGTTATAGAAGATACAAAGAAGAATGTAGGTATAAAAAATGTTGCTATTTGGGGCCTCACGAATGATTTCTCTCAGTGTGTGTGCATAAATATGTGCCAAAAAATAATAAAAATAAAAACCCATCTGAACAGCTGTGAATCATAAAAATGTTTGACCAAATTACTTTTGTTCACATTCGATGGGGTTAGCTATGGGATGTATGTGTGTACGTATATATGTACGTCATGCACACATATGCACATACATACTGCTACAGACAGATGTGCCTACGTATTGTATGCTTGCAATGTTCAAAAACAATTGAAGCGACCAATGCGCATAATAAAGCATTTCCGGTTTAAAAGAAATTCTCACCAAACACAAAAACATTTTTTTTCCATGTGAACACTTTAATGTAATGTTCGATGTATGTATGTAATGCATATATTCATTTTTATTTAAATAATGTATTTATATGTTTCTTTTTTAATATTTAAGCAGCTGGGCTTGCCCTATAAACTATGTGAGTGAAAACTATTATGCAATTTAGTGCTGTAATTAAATGCGTCAACATATTGTTTGTATTGAGTGTGAAAATAAACATTATTTAATGGTGGGGGAAAAAGCAATTACTTATGAAAAACTAATAATTCAATGCAATTAAATTTACTATATATTTGTTTTCGATAATCAAGCTAAAAGTACAAGAAAACATATATACTGCATCAGGCAAAAAAGTACTGCATATGACGAAAGTGCCCTGTGAAATGTTATCTACCAATTTTAATTAATTCGTTGGGGACAATTTATCATAAGGCCTCTGCCGACTAAACCTAATGCCGAGCAACTTCAGTGAATTTCCGGTGGATTTAAGCTTTTCTTTCGAAAATATATGGACGAATTTATTTTGTTGATTGTCAAATTTTAAATTTTACTTTTTAATTTTTTTTTTTAATAAATTTTATATATCCATCAATTTCTATTCGCATCAATTAAAATAAAAAATACTTGCTATCTAACTCCGCTGATTCCCTCTGTTTGTGGCCCACAATTATACTGAAATAAATTGCCATGCTTCTTCGAGCATCAATAACCTTATGCTCGATGACTTTTTCATTGTTATGCAAAACAAGTGCAAAGTGCTTAAATGGGCACACAAACACATAACACACAGAGAACGCGCTGGAAGCTTGGTCAAGTAATAAATATTTTACACAAAGAACTATAAAAGCGAAAGAAGTGTATTGGAGAGGGAGTAAAATATCAGAAGTAAAATAGAAGCAGAATAAAAATAAAAACAAAAACAGAACTTGAACTCCACAGAAAAACATTTATTTAAATTTATGTCACAGGACCAAAGCTTGTATCGAAAAAGGGAACAGAGAGAGAGAAAGAAACACACAACAGAAATGGAGGTGTTCTATTTGAGAGTGAACAAAATATTATAGCGAGCATGGAATTGATGACAAGCACATCAAACAGAAATAAAGGAAAATAAAAAAAAATGTGGAGAAAAAATTACAAAGCTCAAGAAAAAATGGAGAAAAACACAACAGCAAAATTACGTATGTGTATGTATGTCTATGATATTCATATACATTAGGCATATGACTTTTTTCTTAAATGAAACATGCATACGAGGTATGAAAAATTGGTTTATACATTTTTTTATTCCGTTAACTGGAAATTTTCTATAAATACATATGTTTTTTATGAAATTTTCATATGCGGTTCTGAAAAAGCTTACATATATGAGCAAATCTCACGAGTTGTTTTTTTTAGTGTCACTCCCTTCGCCAGAAAAAAAAAACGTTAAAGCATTCTTCTTGTATTTATTTCAATTAATGGAGTTTCAGAAATAAGTACCATAAAAAATAAATCAAAAATTTGAACAATTTGAGCCTTAAAACTTTTATTTCGGCGGAAAAGTACAGAAATTATTCATTTTTCATTGTCACTCGAAAAAAATATAATTGTTTTTTTAATAACTTTGAGAAATTCTCGAACGAAACGTTCATATTAGAGGCAGTGGACGTTGGCATCAAATACAACATATCTGGGAAGTTGCAAGAGTTAACCACGAAATTAAAAAATGGCAGCATGCATAATATTTTACGCCGCTATTTTGTAATTTTTGAAATTTTACGATTTTTTTAATTTTAATAAGTTAAAATTAGACGGTTGAAATGTTCTTCTTGTCAAAATGAACGGACCTGGTGTAATAAAACTAGTGTGTCACCAAATGAAAAAAAAAAAATACATTTAGTAAAAGAGCACTATGATTTGAGAAAATAAAATTTCATTTTTTTCACAACTTTTATTGGCAAACTCGAAATTTATTCTAAAATTGTTACATACTTATATACATACATACTTGAAGAAATTACTATGTGTGTGCATAAGAAAAACTGCGTAACAGTCTCTCACGCCAATATTTAATTACTTTTAAGTTAAGGCGTGCGATTAAACGCGATAGATGACTGTGTATGGTGCTACAGGGCGTTTACGTTAAGTACGCAACTACGGGTATATGAGCATTAGGGATTATTTTTATTTTTTTTAGGGCCATTTTCTCGACTGCCTGCCAAAAACTTACAGCTGGTCTGCTTTATCGACTTTTTATCGATTTCCTTTTATAAGCATGTGAGCGACAAATTTGTGATAGGCAATCAAAGCATCGGTTATCTTTAACAGGCAAACTAGAAAACGGCCCTAAGTATATCCTTTTTAAGTTTTCATTTAAATACAACTTCTTGCTCTTTATAAGAAAAAAACTGAAGATAAGTGTGGCTCCATTTTCGACCAAAGACACATTTTTGTCGAAAAGTTTAACAGCTCGTGAGATTTGCTCATACAAATACGGAAAATTCCAATTTTTGATCGCAGTCATAATTTGTTTTTTTTTTGTCAGGAAACATTTTTTTCTCGAACTCCCAGCGGGAACTTTTTAACACATTTTAAAAGAAAAAATGTATCTTTTGTTACTTTTTCACCATTCCTGGTTTTTTTCCGTATAGGTTTATATAGTTTCTGAAAAAGTCATATGCCTAATGTACATGTATTTTCAACAAGCAACGCCTCCAACAGCACCGAGCACTAAGTGCAAAAAGCTATTCCTGCACCTTTTGTTATTTTTTTTTTCTAACTACACACTACGATAACATTGGATGCTGTGGCTACAACGGGAGGCGTGGGCGTGTCGAAGGTGTATATATTTAGTGTAGGTTACGTAAAACAGAAGGTTCTATAAAATAAATTTTACCTGTGTATATGTGTTTGTGCGCGTGTAGAAAAATCGATAGCAAAGCAAAAAAATACAAATAAAAATAACAAGTAAAAGAGTGGATGAGTAGAATGGAAGCAAATAAAAAGTCAATAAAACAAATAGCTTCTATCAACAAGTGAAAAGCAAACTAGTGCTAGGACGCGCGCATGTGGCTGCTGGTTATCATGTTGTCGCCACAGCCGGCTGAGTTATGTCACAAAATCGATCGATTGAAGTATGGGAGTACATGTGAACACAAGTATTTTTGTACATAGTTTAAATTTCTTTAAAAAAATACATATGTACTTATAAAACATTAAACTCAAGAGTGGGAATTTAATTTTTAAAGTTTGTAACTTAGATTTATTTATCTACAAATAAATATAGCAACATATATTTAGCTGCTTCTTCATTCTAAGTAGATTACATTTTTTTTATTTTTTTAGTCAGTTGTGGCATGCAGAAATTCCGACTTTACTCTTTACGGAATTTAAATCTTTCAAGAAGGCACTAGCCTGCTAATGGCAAATTGTCCTCGTTTTGTCGAAACTAACACAAACAAGGCATCTTAAAGCGCCAGTCTTAGTACTTGTTTCACAACGATAGGATTTACGAATAAAGCGAGAGAGATTGGAGAGCCTAGGTGATCGTCTCCTAACACAAGGCTTCCAAAAGCCTCACACTTTATGGCAGCCAAGGAGGAACAGAAGAACAAAACGTCTAACGCCATTTGATGTTATTCAAAGACGATGTACAAACGGAGTTCTCACTGTCAGGTGTTTCTACCTAGTGCAGCGACCAGTCAGCCAGTTGTCTGCATGCCCATCGCTTCAGCAAAAGCAGATGCAAAGCAAATGAGTTTTGCAGTCCACGATGCATCGCAGTCATTCTAAACGCAATATTAAACCACTTTCTGACGGGGGCTTACGGTGCGACAAAAATCTGGTTTAAGTCTTTTTTAACCAAATGGTAAATAGGAATGTGCATTAACACATATATGCGTGTGATCCAACCTCCAGAGTAAAACAAGCTCCTTATGTTTGGCAACATAATTTTGGAAAATCTAACACTGCCGGACTAGTCTGGAAATAGTTGAGGGTGCTGTAAAATGCTTTGATTGCAATTTAGCTTGTCAAAACCAACACGTAATCCCAAACCCCTCTACATATTTTCCATAACTTAATCCGTGGCATTAAGCTAATACCTCATTTTGGCATATTTTTTTAGAGAGAATATTGTTGTCTTTACCTGTCATATATACCCCAGATTCTGACCCTGTGCCATCAATATAAATTCTACATTGTGTAAGCTCAGGCTTGGTATTAGGGTAAACCCTGTACGCATTGTTAGCTGAAGGGAACTCAGCTTTGTACTATGTCCTCAGCTTACTATGCTGTGATATTTAAAAACGTCAATGCCTTATCATACAGGCACATTGATATTTTTTTAAAGCCTACGAGGGACCGATTGAGTTATGATTTGTCAATTTTTTATCCTCGATATGTTATTAAGAAAATTTTTGCTGAGAGATTAATAATTTTTTTATATGGCCGTTAGATTTTTTGGCATGCCCACTATTATAAAAAAAATCCATGATACCCCTCTTAGCGAATTTTAGGATTTTGTTGAACCCGCAAATGTAAAATTGCCATCGCTGGTTAACCGCAACCTATATGCCCCACCGTTTCGTTACCCATTCGACACCTTCATTATCAATTATCACTACTCACAAAGAAACATTTTAAAGGCGTGGTTAGCTAACAAATTGTGACTAGTTTTTACACCTAGACTACAGTCGTTTCTTGGTAACTTTAGAATAAGTTTTGAAGGCTCCAACTGAACTGAGCATTTTTTAGGATTCATAAAAATTCTTTAAATCAAATGAAAATACATACAGAAGTTTATCACTTATAAGTTATAACACTTTATAGAGTGCAAGTTAAGTACTTTGAAAATCAGCCATGCTTCTCATAGCATCTTCGTATAAAACTAAAGCTGAAGGTAAGAGAAAAAATGTTGCCACACCCTTCAAAATGATTTTCTCCGGAATAATCGTACAAATGTAAAAACAATACAGCCACCACCAAAAGCTTAAAGAAATATTTTTATTTAATTCGAAGTAGTTACCGACTCTAGCCAGTTAAGGAGTAAAAAAAATAAGCTTACCTCTATTACAATTCAAGCAGCAGTAGAAACAGAGAAGAGCCACTTGCCTTCAGTTGTTTATTGCATAATTAAGGAGTTTCGAATTACACACTTTTAACCCAGCATTACTACTTAAATGTTAAGCAACAATAGAACGAATCGACAATGAGTGCGATAAGATAAAATAAACAGCAACAACTTCAAGCTGCACTACAATGAAATAACACAAAAAGACAGAAATGAAAGATATTTGTATGTACATAAGTGCAACACAACACAAGGCGAAGCCATGAGGCCCTAGCGGTAATTTAAGCAACTGCAATGCAAAAAAACAGGGCAAAAGTGCAAAAAAGGATAGTCACCAAAGGATACCGATGACAACGTCGACTACGTGGACTTGGACGAGTGCAATTTAAATTGAACAAACAAATGCTGGCAAAAGTTGCTGGGACTGAAAGGAAGCTGGTGGAAGCTTTGCTTATTGCTTAGCAAACGATACTCAACTTCAGCTACAGCAACACGCCACAACGACAAAGATCAGCAAAAGCAATAGTATGAAGAAGAGAAATTGGGAACAAGAGGGAAGCAACGCCGCGGCGGTGGTTGGAGTTAAAAGCATTGACAATCCTAACCATGGACCGATAGGTAGGTGTATGCAAATACAAAGTTAAAGGTACAGCTGGTGTGCAGCCGGCTAGCGAGGAAGAGTTGCCAGACGCGCCATATTGATATAGCAAATTTTTATAAAATAGCACAAAAAGTAAAAAAAAAAAACACACTGAAAGGCAACAGCTCGAGTGCCACACTCAGCACTCATCTCCGCTGGATGAGTGCAACCGAGCGGTAAGTAAGTGTTTGATGACTAGTAAGGCACCAAATGAAACAATTGAATATTTTCATTAAATTGGCAACTATTTTTTTTTTTTACTATTTGTCTTTAAATTTAGACTTTGCTTAAACTTTTCTGTGTCAATTTGATTTGTATGTATGAGAATATGAGAGGGCACATGATGCGAGTTGAAAGAGTAGGACAAAGTGTATCGCACACACATGTTGCATGTTGAAGGATTGGGTGCAAATTATATGCCAACTTACAGCAGACAACATACTTGCTTTGTGAATGTAAATTTGCTGCTGAAGTGGACAGCCTCAGACGGGGAGCCGCATGGGATTTATATAAGAAGAGTAGCAAGAATCAAATGAGGCAGTTGCAAATAAAGTCATGGATTCATGGAGTGCATATGGCTGGATGTAAAAGGCGGGTATAGAGGTGGAGAGCAGAGAACATAAATTTCTAGAGCTTTGAATTTATGTAACTGGTTCGAACACTGGCTGACAAATACTTGAATATAAATACTTACATATATACATACATATATAACAAAGTTCTGTAAAGAGAAAATAACAAAATATGTAAATAAAAATCAGCACATAAAGGATATGAAAAGGGGCATAACAAATTAAATGATATAAATGTTAGTTGAAAAAATATATGTAAGTATATAAAAAAAAAAATTAAGAACTAAAAAGTCTCCTGCAATGAAAGTACTAGTGGCGTGAGAAGTATGCCAGTGCGCCCAGAAACTGCGGACGAATATCTCGTTTTGATTGCAATTGCCGATGACTGACGATGACTGACAAACTGACATGGAAATGTACAATAATGATGGCATGTATGGCAACGAGATAGTGGCACCCGCATAGTCAACGACACGTCATCACAATCACCATCGTCGCTGTGGGCACAGCGAATATTTTAGTTAGATGCCACTGTCCTCTTTACAAGTGTTATGCCGGTGATGCTGATTCGCAGCAATTACTGTTGCTGTCATGGATGAGTTAGATGCCTGGCCTTTTTAGAGTATGCTGATTTAAGTGCACACATATTACTACATATATGTAGGTGTCTGCACAGTCTATAAGACCCTTAGATAGAAAAGACACTAACGAATTGTGTGCTGAAATAAAGGATTGCTTTAGTACATTAGTGAAATCAATACGATTTCAAATTAAAGTATTTGTACAGAAAAGGGCTAAATAAAGTGCAATTGAAGATATATATATATATAAGTACATATGTATGAAAAATATTTAATACAAATCACACAAAAATTATTCCATGCGTCGTCAATGAAGTGAATACGTATATATATTGTAGGTCGGCTAATAAGCAAAACTATAGAGGAACTCATTTACTTTTGGATCGTAGTTGGCATCCTTCTAGTGCGGGATAATTTTGGGGCAATTACAGGATAATTTCGGGAAGAGTTATGGAGCATTTTGGGACTAATAAGGGAACATTTCAAGATCGTTTCAAAATTTGTTTGAAGTTATTTCGGGACAAGTTCACGAATTTTTCGAACCATTTCGGCGCCTGTTGAGGACTATTTCAGGACCGATTCGGGACCTGTGTTCATTTTGCCACAATTTCAGAACAACTTTGGGACTGGTTGAGGACTCTTTCAGAACCATTTTGGGCCTAATTCAGGACTATTTCATGAACATTTCTGGTTTAGTTGGGGATCATTTTGAAACCGTAATGGACCATTTCCGGACCGTTTCAAGCGTTGTTCGACATTCTTTCAGGATAAGGTAACTAATTTTTCAAAACCACTTCTGGACAATTTTGCTGCTGGTTCGGAATAATTACGGGATAGTTCGAAGCGAGTTTTTTAAAATTATCCTGAAATGGTCCTGAGCTATTTCCGAAATGGTTATCAAAAAAGTGGTGTTCTTGTTCCGACAAAACTTATCAAATGTAACGACGGCACTTTTAGTTATCGCATTTGTTAAAAGCTAAAGTCTAAGCTAGTTAATCTTGGCTATTTTCCCAGCCATAGCGGCGTAAAAGAAAACGAAAGCGTAGGAAAAATGTTTGGACGAATCTGTGATATTATGATACCCCCTCAGACAAGTACAGAGTACTTTCTGGACTAAGTAAGGAGCACATGATCCGGGATCCACACTTGGAATATAGCAAACGAACTTTAGCTTGACTATCGCATAACTAGTGTTAGGGATTGTAGCAACAGTAACCAATCATTAGCCGAAAGCATGCTTCTCGAAGATGACTTATCTCAAATACAGAAGTTCCCATGTAGTACATAGGTCACGGTAGAATAAAATATCATTTAGTAAAAAAAGTTCAACAAACTGGCGGTAGCCACACAGTCAACCAACAAGCTTAGTAATTGTATAATTACTGACAATGGAACATTTTATACAAAATCTATATCAAGGATATTTCGATCAGTAAAAGTGAAGGTGTGCTGGTTGAAAATAAAAGTGTCGATTCGATGATTTTGATGGCCATCTTAGCCAAGTGTTAAGAGATGCACAGTACAATGCGTTACAGAAATCTTGGCTTACAGAAAAAAAAACGCCGCTTTCCATTTATCATGGCTTGGTAGTTTATATGTTGAACCCACAATGTAAAATTTATCGACCACTTTAGAAGAACGGCATTACAAAGACAAATCTCTCTTTAAAGATATGTAAGTTTGTATGCAGACGTATGCACATATTTAAGTAAGCTCAAAGTTAAAGAATATATACATAAAAGATAAATTGTGTATGCAAAATAGTTGGCCATATAAAAGTAGATATACATGTGTGCATATGTAGATATGATTGTAAATGTGCATGACAAAAAGGAGATGAAAGCCGCAGTTGAGAAAAAAGGTTTTGTGTGTAGGGCTTTTTAAACTTTTACAAATTTAAAGTTTTCTTATATTTTTCCTTACATTTACTATGTGCCGTTTTATCATTTTATTGCTTTTTCACTACATTCTTAACTTTCCCATTTTTTTTTTTTTTTGTTTTGCATTTGCTCTACTTCACTACAATTCAGTTTATTTAGTTATCATATTCATGGGGTTCATTTGTTCAACTACACACAGTGTTATATGTACATACATACATACATAAGTGCTTATACATATGTATGTATGTACATCGTACGAACACACTCATTTATTTATGCATGCTTAGCAATTGTACCGACAACAGAAGTGGAACCCTGCCGCCTGCCTTGCCGCACTCCCGCCACGCACACTACGCCCACAAGCGAAGCTACGACTGTCGGCAGACAGTCGAATTGAAGTGAATAGCATAGCAAATGGGGGGATAAATTTCTGTGCACTTAAGTGTATTTGCATACTCGTGTAGCTGGCGGTAGACATACACGCACGCAAACACACAAATAACTGGTCGAGGTAATAGTGGATGTCTGGAGAGCGGTATATGGATGCACGTATAAATACATATATAAATATGTATGCAGGTAATCGCCTGCAATTTTGTTGTCAGTATTCAGTGCACTTATAAAATAATCAAACAATCATACCTACTGGCACACACATAACTACACACACACGAGTATGTATGCACAGATGAACATCAGCTTCGCACACCGAGAGTGTGGTGCCCCAAACTCGCACATTTGCCTACAGCATTATTTATTTATGATTATTTTATTACATTTATGCGTGTACGTGCCAATTGTGCCCCCAAATATACTCAGTTCCCCTTTGTCCAGCACAGCTTTTCACATGCTGGAGGAGAAGCTACCAGCGCGTTGTTGCGAAGTCATCTTCGTGCAAGGGAATAATACGTATTAGACACACATATACTATGTACATACATATGTATTTACTATGCATGTGATACATACAAATTTTTGTGAAGTCTTCTGTCTCTTTCAGCTGATAGCCGTTGCGATTTGCTTTGCTGATCACGTGTTTTACCCACAATTCCCCCCTTTTACTCTGACTGCTCCCTCACTGGCATTGGGTGTTTGAACGTTTGACCTCCTGGCTTCATTGCAGCCAAGTCCGTTTTTGCAGTGGTAAGACGTTTGATTTGATTGTGTAATACTTGTACTACCATTATCCTCAAGAGCTACCGAAAGCCAGCTAGGCAATGGCGTTTCTTAGTCAGTCAGTCAATCGGTCACATAAATAACGCAGTGGTATGACACGTAAAATTTTGTAACAATCATTGTGGGAATCGAAAGCTGTGAGAAATGTAGAGCTCACGCTTGAATAGTGGCGTTGCTTTCATAGATATATGTACATAGTATATTGAATAACAACCACAGCGGAGTTATGGGATTGGCTTATGACATTTAAAAACATATCTAAAGGTTAATTTGGTTTTAAAAAGTAAGTTTTAGGTTAATTGCAAAAAAATAAATTTTTGGATATCTTTTCCGAGTTTCCTGATAGATTTCCCGATTTCACTACCGATATTATTTTTCAAACAACACATGAAAATGTGCTCTATTTTTTCGACCTATCTTTATTTTAAAAAGTTTTCTTACGTTTTCGTATTTTTGGGTAATTTAAAATAAAATTGGTGACTAACATTAATATATTACTTTTTAAACCTGAGATAGAAATATATATACACAAGACTTTGTATAAAAATTTATGAGATACTATTGATCATAAGAAATACATATTTAAGCAGACAGCATTACAAACAGTTTTAATAAAATAAAAAAGTCTACAAAAAATATACGGTGGCGAACATTCAACTAGCGACGCAAAATTTTGGCAAGTTTTGGCTATTTTTCTTGTGTTTATTGTATAAGTCCGAATTTCAATTGCATCAAATTTTCAAATATTTTAATCCGATTTTTTAGAAGCAATTTTTATAATGGGTTTTATAGCCTATTAAATTTTAGTATAATAAAGTGCAAGTTTGAAGTGGCTAAGAAACTATTGGTGTTAAATATATTTTAAGCCATTCAACAGATTTTGTATAAATCTGGATTTGAAATTAAGAGCACTTCTTATGTCCTTTCTTACTAACCTATATTGGCCTGATGAATTTGTTTTTCGAATACATATATTGATGAGATTTCATTTACATCAAAAATCTCATTTTCTAAACATATAGACCTTATGATTATCAAGTCCAGGTTTACGCTCTGGCTTCGTAGTGAGGAATTCAGAGGAATTCCAGGATCTATATACGTTGAAGAATTTTTATTTTTCTCTTGTCAGATTAAACCTCGAATATTGTAGCATCAGTTGGGATCCATTCTATATGGATTCATCTTTAAGAATCGAGAAGGTTCAGAAACGTTTCACTAGATTTGCCATTCGTTCCCTTCGTTGGCCTTGTAGTTTGCTTGAATATAAAAGTAAATGCCTTCTGTCAGCATTGTCAAATTTAGAAATTAGAAGAAAAATTTCCTCGGTAATTTTTATAGGGACATAATCACGAATCATATCAAATGTCACTTCTTACTGACGCCAATACTTTTCAATTATCCTACTCGTAACCTTAGATTTAGCTACATATTTAATTTGCCTGATCACAGGACCAATTTTGGTCTTAATGAACCGCTTACATGTTGTATATGGCAGTCTAATTGTGATTAATGTATATTTAAGCTTCTGTATTTAGTAATCTATTTGACTAAATTAATTGATAAATAAATAAATAAATAAATTCATGAGCCATTTGAGAAGTTGATCCAAAACAAATTAATGAAACAACAAACCGATGAAGAGGAGCAACCCTTATGGCATACTTTTAGGCACACTTTTTCCTTACAAAACCCCAACTGAGTAGATTGCGGAAGTTTGTGCGGAAAAGGAAGCCAAAAAATATCTACCACTTAACATTAAGAAAAATGAATAAATTTTTATACATTTTGTTTAGAGTTTTAGGCTTCGTTTTCTGCATAAAAATATGCAGTCTACACATGAGATAATCGAGTTTGAAATAAAAAAAAAATATTAAAATGTTTAAAATTACTCAAATATGTTGGTCATAGAACCACAGACTCTCTCTGATCTAAAGTAATTTTTTAAGATAAAAATCGATTTTTTATGAAAGAGGGTTCTCTAAGCGAAGGTTTTACCAATCGGAAAATTTTCTCGGAAATATTTTTCTAACTAATTTTTATTCCGAAACGATCGCTGAAATTTAAATTTTGGCAGACTTGTCAAGGCGTTGGGACCACCCTTCACAGGTTGAGCAAAAGCGTTTTATAAGGAAATTCTTCTCGAGAATTTTTGTGATACATGTCAGAACTAGGCTCGAAAATCTAGAGGCACGCTGAGGACGAACATTTTCAAGACGCCAAGATCCTCTAAAAGTAAGCTTTCAATCAAAAATGCATGATCACAGTTTATTTTTCTCGACCCAGTTTCTCGGTAAATATGTACTGATATATTTACTATCTAAATAATTCCTCTAACAAAAAAATCGCCACAATTAATCATTCAGGGCTGTTTAAAATCTGTTTCATCAAAACATTATACCACAATTAAGTCAAATATTCACGCACATTACAAACAGTGTTAGGAGAAAAGACAAACAAAAACTTACAAATGAAGGAAGTGCGCAAAAAGGCTAACCGAATCATAAGTGTGAATGTACATGTAAGCAGCTAAATAAAGTTCGCCCACTCATTTGAAGAGGAGTGTTTGTGAGTCGTTAAAATCATTTATTTACTTTTACGTTTGC
>NW_023458561.1:64993765-65021205 GCF_013731165.1 Rhagoletis pomonella | reverse complement strand
CACAATCAACACTGGAAAATAATTCGGACTAATAAACAAACAAACAAATGGATAACAAGGACGACGACAGAAAATTCAAGCGATAGTTATAACCATATTTATAATTTTTAAGATAACGATAAACATAAAAATATCGATAATGCTAACTTAAACAAAAAAGGCAACGATAAGAACTATAATAATAGCAAAAAAAAACAGAAACAATAATAATAAACCAATTAATATGGACAACGGTAACTAATTTAATACCTTCTAATGAGCTGTTAAATTGGTTTGCTAACTGTGGAATTAAAAAAAAAAAATATTTTAATATTTTTACTAAGCTTTGTACCACGATTGTGTATTGGGAAAAATTGAAAAAGCAACAAAGTCAATTTACAATTTTTTCTAATAAACAATCGTGGTACAAAGCTCAATAAAAATATTAAAAATAAAATGTTAATAAGTCACAACAACATTGACAAAAAAAAATATTATATGTGTCACTGTACCAAAATACAATTTTTGGCTTCATTTTTGAAATATGTGAAACAAAATTTTACCAAAGCATTTTTATTCTATATTTTACACTTTTTGCCTTATTCTCCCTATTGTTGTATTGTTTTTTTTTTTCATTTTACTCTAAAACAAAAGGCCTTTCGTTTCTATTGTGTACATTTTTTTTTGCTTTATCTTTATGTAGTACATATGTATATACATACACATGTATGTATGTATGCTCGCGCGGTTATTGTTTGCCCAAGAGCACATTGAAGGATTTTACAAGTAGCATAAAAGTGCTTTTGTCCTTATGATACACACAAACATATGAGTACTGATTTCAAAAGGGCGTGAGGCACAACATTAAGAGGGGCACACACATTCATCGCATCATGTACATAGTTATGTATAAAAATCCTGCATATGGGGCGTTCCATACCAAAACGAACGGGGTTCACACTTCATGCGTTTGATTTGTTTCAAATTTTTGGGGTTGATACCTAAACATAAATAATGAATAAGTATGAAATTTGAGCTTAATTAATAAAGTTTTAAAAAACATTATAGCACAAAAACAATAACAAATCGATTTAATAGTTTTCCAAATATCTCTCAAAATTCTTTATGAAAAGAAATATTTCTAAAATTTTTTTTTCTTAAAAAAATGTTCCACATACAAATTTTTTGATAAAAGAAATTGGTTTGCGCAATATTTAATTATAGTATTTTGATGTATACTCTACAATAATTTAAGTACATTACAAATTTAAAAACTTTCTAAATTTTTTTGAGTATGCAGTCTTGTAGCCCATTAAGTTTTAGTATAATAAAGTGCAAGTTTTAAGCTACTGCAAAATTTCGTTAATTTTTTATATTTTTTATGCTGACGGCTTTTTGCAATTTTTCTAATGGAAGAAAGTGCGCAAAACCATTTCCAAAGAAAATAGAATAAAAAATTAGCGCCAGTTTTGCAATCGCCTAAAACTCGCACTTGCACATTACTAAAATTTAAAGGGCTACAAAACTGCATACTCAAGAAAATTAAAAAAAAAAATCTTAAAATTTTAATATACTCATTTTACTCAACTTCGTTATAAAAAAAAAAAATCGTAACTCAAATTATTGTAGAGTGCACCCCATAATACTATACTTAAATATTACGTAATCTCAGAGCCACCAATGTGACTTTTTTAAATTTTTTTTTAGATGGCAAATTTAAAAAAAAAATATTTTTTTATCAAAAAATTTGTATGTGAAAAATTGTTCAAGAAAAAAATTTAAAATATTTTGTTTTTTTTTCACAGAGAACTTTGATGTGTGCATGTATGAATTTTTTTTTTTAATTTTTTCCTCGCCCTGTGCTCGAGATATTTGGAAAACTATTAAAACAATTTGTTTTCGTTTTTGTGCTGTAAAGTTTTTAAAAATGTATTTCATATTTCCTCCAGTGCAAAACCGCGTATCAACAAAATGCAAAACCGCGTATGTGAGCTTGCATAAATTATTTTCTAGACAGTAAAAACACTCATATTTCAAAATGGTTTTCTTTTTTATAAAGCAATCCCAATTTTGGCTGATGTATTTCAGGATGAATGGATAAGGATTGAGCCAAGAGCTTGTGTGTGTAAATCCAATTTTTGGCAGCAAATGTCAGTTACGCGGTTTTGCAGAATGACGATACGCGTTTTTGTACTTTAAACGACGATTTATTTATTATTTATGTTTATGCATCAATCTTAAAAATTTGAAACAAATCAAACGCATGAAGTGTGAACCCCGTCCGTTTTGGTATGGAACGCCCCATATACAAATGCATATGTATGTATGTATGTATGTATTTGCATTTGATTTATAAAGCAAATGTTTATATGTCTGCACGTACGTATAA
Source organism: Rhagoletis pomonella (assembly GCF_013731165.1). Lineage (NCBI taxonomy): Eukaryota > Metazoa > Arthropoda > Insecta > Diptera > Tephritidae > Rhagoletis > Rhagoletis pomonella. The sequence continues at coordinate 65,018,837 of NW_023458561.1, read as the reverse complement.
AGCTATATGGAACACACAAAAAAAAATGCTTTCGGCACAACAACAACAATATCCGTATATACAGAAAAAATATCTGGACTAAAAAAACCACAAAGACCCACAAAATGCCAAAGGCAAACACTCGAGTAGTCATTTGATCAGCAACAGACTGATTTGTACACAAATACACCATCAAATATGTGCGTATGTATGTACATATGTATGTATGTAAAAATGCATTTGAATTCGCAAAAAGGACATCAGCAAGCAAGCAAAAAAGTCCAGAGAAGAGCACTTCACTTTCAACGCGACTTGAAGACGTAAACAGCAACGAAGGTAAAGGCGCAAAAACACATACACATGTATGTATGTATGAACACACGTACACACACATGTATTAATACAGCAACGGGGTTTGTTTGTCGCCTTATTTTTTCGCGGTCCAACTGTCTAAGCCAGTGGTCTCATTCGCATTGTCTTTTGCCTAGCTTTTATGCAAGAAAATGTTCTACAACATTATTCACACACTGGATTTTATATTAACATTCATACTTATTTATACATACATACATATGTATGTGCATACATCCACACATACGTTGGTAAGCAGACATTTGCATGCCTCCAATGTGTTTTTTTCTGTTGATATCTCTACTAAAATATAGAATTGAGTTGCCAACATGCATCCTCATGTGGCATCTACCAGTTGGTAGTAACCTGCACTTTCTCATCTGTCAGCATTTTGCTTTACAGTATTTCGCTGCTTTTCTATATTCCACCTCTCTTCATTGCAATTTAATTTGTTTGTTTGAAAATTTCTTTTGTTTTACGTTGTTTGATGATGTCACCAACTCGCGACATTCGCCCTAAAGCAATGCAGAGACTTTCAGTACTTTCGGAAAATTTAATGAATTTTACGCCATTTGACTGCCAGATGCGGCTGGAGTTGTCACGTGACAGTTTAAGAATTTCGAAAATGAAAGAATAATTTATTTTGCGGACCTCCTTAAGTCTGTTAAATAAATATGAATGTACATAAATAAAATAATATATATACTTACATATATAAATAATAGCTCAAAAATAATTTTTATTACACTATTTGCAGATAAAATTTTCTTAATTCCAACTTAATTTTACATCTACCATTTATTGGGTGGGCAAGCAAGTTATAAATGATTTTCAATAAAGGACGCCAATAAACTATAGTCTATAGCTACGGTGACCATTCGTACCGATTTTGAGTAAATTGTCCCGCTGAATATTTTTTTAAAGTCGGGACGTGTAAGTGTCCCGCTTTTTCATATTTGTACCGATTATGTCCAGATTTTCAATCTTTTCTTTATTAATTTAAAACCAGTCTCCCTGTACTCTGACCCAAAAACAATTTTTCTTACAAACGTGGCAGCACATTCGTTATCACAAAAAGCATTCTTGGCTGATTTTTTTTTTAAGGTTTTTATAATTGTTTGTTAAGTTTTGTCCTTTTTTATGAAATAGTTCTAACTTGAATTTAGTGAAATTATAGAAAATAATACTAATTCCCTCAAAAAATGCATGGATATGAAAAATATAAGCTTTAGATACAGTGGCAAAAATATAAATAGGGAGGTGACATTTTAGCGTTATTTGGCTATTACCCTTTCGATTATTTCATGTTTATTATTTTTTATGACAGTGTAGCTAGCTATACAGATCACAACGAATGCGAATGAAGCGAGCGACTGCGGAAAACGGTCGGAGTGGGCAAACAGACACGAGTCACTGATCCTTCACCATTGGGATGCTCGATTGCATATCACACAAATGGTCAAAACTTATCTCAGAAGTTCGCGCCCGCCGGCCTTATAGCTCAGATCTTGCACCATCATCAGTCTACCGCTTGTTCCGGTCTATGCAGAATGTCCTTACGGCAGTACGCTTCACTTCTGCTGAATGTAACAAAATTTGGCTGAATATTTTGTTGATCTCCGAATCGAGACATTTTATTGGCGCAGAATCCATGCATTACGAGAAGAGGGGAAAAAACTCTAAAGCTATCATTTCATGGATGTATGTATGGACAAGTTTTAGGAATGTATTTTTTTTTTATTTGATTTTAATTTCAATTTTTAAATATAGCTTATTCTTTAATAAAAACGAAGAACCAAAACAATTTAGAGAATCTCATTTTAGAGCCTTAGGTGTCTGGTGGACCTTATAAAAATGTGCCTTTATGCCATATTAAAACATAAAAGCCTCCAAAATTTAAAGACAAATTATTTTTTATCCTTTAATAATTCAAGCAAAATCCGCTTAAAAAAAAATGTCTATGTCTGTTCTTGAAGTTTTTACTTATCCCATCTGAATGGAAGATGAGGAAACCTGTTTCAAACTTTTGTGCCATTTCGCGCAAATAGCACAAAGAAATGTGGGAGACAAAAAGGTACAAATTTCTACAATAAAATGGTAAAATAGTAGACAACACAAAAAGGTATACTTTAAGGAAACGAGACATGCGGAGCACAGTCTGCGCGCGAAGTTTGTTTACCAAAGCAACTGGCAAATTAAGAAGATGATGAATGTGCCAGCAAATTAAGTAAAATTCAAAACTATAAACATATTTACGGGGTATGCAAATTCTACGTTAGATAGCTGGTAATGATAAGCATTGAAAAATGTTGGGTAAGCAAAAAAATAAGCGTTGTAGTATTTAGCTCAAAATGTTGATGTTCTCGTCTTAATCTCTGATTGGAGTGCCAGGCCAAAATAACAAAGGGAGGTAAACAAAATTATTGCTTTTGTAATTTTCGAAAAAAAAACTGTTTTTTTTATTTACATACTTTGTTGTTGTTATTCCTTAAATATTTAATACACTTAACGCTCATCATCTCTGTTTGCACGCATTACAAAGTTGGTTTTTTGATACGTATTTTTTCATTATTTAAAAGCGGCGCAACGGGCGCTAAAAGTAAGCAGTAAGCCACTACGCCACCCACATAGTGATGACAACAATAAATTTTCTATTCATACGCAAACACCGTTACACAGAAAGTGTTCTAAACGTCGCCACGTAGCAAGAAACTACTTGCAAAAATATAAAGCGCAAAAATGCATTCGCTAAAGTCAGAGCGTAGAAGGGTGGTGTCGACTATTCAGGGCGCGCCCGGAATTTTTTTTGCATATCTATTTGCATTTTGTAGCATTTTGAAGGGAGCTTTACTGTTGTTGGCGATTTTTTTGTGCTTAGCCAGACTTAGTGTGGCTTGTTGGCGCCGGAGTGCACAGTGAAAGCTTGTTTTAAAGAAAATCTTAAACTTTGTAATAATAAAAAATAAAACTTTATAAAAAAATATGTAAATGTAAATTGAAATTATTAAGAATAAATTAAACATAGTGGAGTTCTTTTGGTCAGCAATGTGCGATTCCTTGGATTATATACAAAACTTCATGGTTTAGGCCGAAGATATGTTGCACTAAATAAACTTAAAATTAAAACTGTTTTATAAAATGCTATAAAGAAAAATTTATAATGAGGAAGTACAATCAAATCAAAAGTGCTTAAATTCAATTACGCCTTCTTCTTTTGACAATGTAGGTTGATTTCGAAAAATGGCTATTTGCACCCAGAAGCTCTTTGATGACTAGGCGAATTAAATATACCAGAAAAACATTAAGTTTTATAAACTTAGAAACATTTTGCTTTTTAGAACTTTTCTTTGCAAAATTATTTAGCCTTGTCCGACATCCTGAAGGCCAAATTAGCAGACTTGACTTTTAATTAAATTGCACTCACACTCCAATCGAGACCACTGTGCCACTCTTCTTCAATTTCTTTGCGAATTTCTCTCCCTTTTTTTATTTCAACAGAAACCGAGCTTTGCTCCATCACAAATATTCACTTATTTCTAGCTTCAGTCGCCCCTTTTGTCGCAATGCCTGCTTTCTTTGCCTTCAACCGCAGATCCAGCGTGAATTTACGAGCTTGTCGCCTGACTCAGTGACTTCTTTACCCAGTCAAAGACACAGTGGCTTGTTGCAAGCGTTGATAACGTTGAAATCTTTCATCGCTATTGTTGCTGTTATTGTAAGCCACCCGCATGTTGCCACTTCTTCATACGCTGCATGCTGCATTTATTTTGCATTTCATTGTTATTGTTACTATAGTTGTTGCTGTTGTTGTTGTCTGTTCAACGCTCTCACAAAAGAATTTACGCATACGGGTGGGGCTCGAGTTTTTCCATCATCACTGAATGCATTCAAACATGCAATACGCGCGTACACTTATTTACTTGCTTGCACAATGATGTCGTCATCGTCGTCGTCGTCATCCTCGTCGTCGTCGTTGTCGTCAGCCACGTCTTCGTCGTCGGTCTGCTCCTTTGTATTTACCAACCAACCAACTTTAAAAACAAGCAACTTTTGTGTTAAATTTGTGGCTCTTGATCATACATATAGTGAGTATTTGTTGTTGGCGGTTTCTTCTCTCTTCGGTTGCTTGGCGATGATTTATTTTCACTTTTGTCGAAAAGTTGTTGCCGCAGCGCGAAGTCACAAAGCCAAGCGAGACATATACTACATAGTATAGTATATAGGAGCTGAGTAGAACGATTCAGTGCTTTTTCTCACCCATTTTCGCTCGTTAGTTACGCTTGAGTCAATTTGGTTGTGATCATTTTTCTTTTTTGCACTTTCTTTACTTTACGTAAATTTACGCGTTTTGAAGAAAAAAAGTTTGAGTTGATGTAAGCAAATACGTAGATTTATCACTTAGAGTTCGCTAACTCGACAAAGTTAGAAAAAACAAATTGGGCGATTGTGAAAGTTAAAATATGGGGGCTGTAAAGCCTAGTTAAAGAATTAGATTTTCTATGGCGTGCTTTTTGTAGGTAGGTAGGTTTTCCACTTTTAACTTGTTTGAATAGTTTCTGAAATAAAGTTTCCTTACTCGTGGAGTCATTCACAAAATGACCGAGTCAAGCGGTTAAGAGAACTTCTAAGCTTTTTGAGACCCTTCGGCAACTGCAGCTAGTAAGAAATTCAAATTTCCAAAGCAATGGACATCAGTCAAGCTGTAGCATTCTAGGGGCTGTTTTCTCAAGAAGGATTTAAAATTTATGTACCCTTTGAACTCAATTTATGTTCTGAAAAATGTGTGGAGGGCAGATAAATTTTAAAAGCCACTTAAGAAAACGGCACTAAGCTCCTTAGTAGAATACGGAAGAGTTATTGTCTTGAACATACTAGTCGTCAAGTGAATTTGTCTAATCACTTCCCTGGTAAGGGCTTTTTTTTATACATATATAGAACTGTTAACAATGTTCGGCCGGAAACAAAAATCCGATTTGGAAAGTCGTAATCTTTGTCTAGTCGAGACCTGTTAGTGACAAAAATATCCGATCTGTAAAAAGCGTCGCCGGAAAGCCTGGACTGTCTGTGGCCGTCACCGCCTCGAGTATCTACTGCACTCAGAGGCACGCACTCTGTGATTATGATTTTCGAGAAGCACCAACGCAGACCACAGAATGCTTCCGGTCCTAAAGACGTATTTAAGGACCCCACGCGTGCCAACTCGTCAGCGACCGCGTTGCCTTCGATCCACAGTGGCCCATCTCTCTTGGCTATCTGAAGAGGTAACTAGGGAGACGGGTTACAAAGGCTTTTCAAGATTTAATTTGGCACAGATTTGCTAAAACTTCAGCCTGTAATGCCGTAGGTGATCTGCCCAAGGAAATTGCGAGTTTAGTGCAGCGTCCATAGACACCTGCACCTGCCCTTTCTTCTATCCTTAAACCGTCCATCTACCGATGTACACATGTATCTGGGATCAAGTTCCGGGTGTGCGTTTGCCCAATCTTCGCAATCTGATTTTTTTACATGGAACTCTCTGCCAAAGCGAATACCTTTAGTTATGTAGCCCGAAACTCCACATATTTCCAAACCTGACATCTTAACAACAACAAAATTTTCTCACCGTTTCTTTTTAGCGAAAAGGACAAACAAAAGGCGAAATTTTTTAGTAGTAGCAATACCACCATAATTGTTTAACTAATTTTGCAATTATCCTCAGCAGCAAAATAATGCCAATAGATTATTGCTTTATATTTACCAATCAATCAAACGCTGATCGAACTCTTAGCTGCTAAATAAATTGGCCGCTTCAACAAGCAAATAAATGAAAAATGCTCTTTATTAGGCAGCTAAAAAATTCACCAAATGTGTCAATAAAGTATATTTCGCGCAACGTTGCTTCACTTTTTGGATATTTTTTCATTTCGAAAATGCAAATCAAGCAGATATGAAGGTTGAATACGGGAGCGAGGGCTGTTCAGCGAGACCAAGAGACGAAAGTTTAATATAAAAAACGCTGCACGCCAAAGCTTTGCTAAAAATTTAATTTAGTCATTATGCGAAATATAAAATAACACCAACAACAATGCGGCATCTGGTGCACACGGTGTGTATGCAGAAGTAAGCGTCGAGCTGGGCAGAGGCTAAAGGGGCATGAAGCAGACGCCTTGGCACAGCTGCGGGCGAAATCAAAGCTAAATCAATTCGTTAGCTGACAGATTCGAACGAAATATTTGATGGCAATGGCACAGGCAGCAGATACAACAGACAGGCGAACGTACACAGAGCCAAAATCACCTAATAAAATAGAATAAAAGTAAGAGAAGATATCTCTGTGGTTTTGCTTAAAAAGAAAGCCTTCTTATTTTTATGCGATTACAATTTCAATGGCCGGTCCTTGAACGCGAGACCCACTAAATTTCAGTATACAGCTCTACCTACTCGGCTATGATAGTCGCCTTACCGACACTATTCTATTTAATAAAATGAATTTAAAATTATCTCACCACAACATCGCATTCGCAACTGAGTGCAAGATCGAGCTATCTCGGCAGCCAGTTCGAAAACGCCCTATCTCACAAACCTTTTCAAGAACGCTCTTCTTCAGAATTCGTTTCGAAAATGCCCTATATCAGCTGTATGTATTGAAAATGTGCTGATATATGGCGCCTTTGAACCGAATTCTGGGATTTTTTTAACCAAAATCCCTTCTCTTAAAGTTTTCTGAGATAGGGCGTTTTCGAACTGGCTGCCCAGATAGGTCGATCTTCTACTCAGGTATCGACATACAAGTAATTTTTAAGCCAAGGATAAAACACACTTCAATTCTCATATAAAAATTAACTTAAGAGTACAGTAAATTTCTTCATCATCCAATGATCGGGTCTAAACCAAATTCGGACGGGACTACCTCTGAGGTACTCGCTTTTTTAAAAACGATAAAACGGGGCCTAAAGTTATGCCGTAACATACATACATAGAAAAAAATATATATATATATATTAAGACGAATAGATAACCGACTCCTTCCTTCAAGTCGATTAAAAATTAAGAAAAAGTACTTTAAAATGTACTCAATAAGACACTTCATTAAATTAAGAAGTGTTTCTCTTAAAGCAAAAACATATTTTCCTTATGGTTTTTAAAAGATATATATATATAATTATTATTCAATAAGGGATCGCAATCTGTTTCCCTCTTTTGCCACATATTTTTTTCTCTGTGTGGAGCGGGTGTTGGTGCGTCGATGATATTGGCAACAGCTGCCAGTTGGCTGCCAAAAGCAACAACAGCGAAAAAACATGAATAACAGTTTAGTGGAAATGAAATCAAAAATGCTAAAAAAAAAACACAGACATCGTTGAGCTTTTAGAGTTGAGAGGCCAATGGGGGAGGCTTCCAACTGTGCTAATGTCGCTTTTTTCTCTCTCTGCTCGTTTTTGTGTGTCTGTGTGCTCGTCTGCGGGCGCCGCCAGCAAAGCCTAATCAATAACGTTTCACGCTATTTTTGGTGTTGAAAAAACGTTTAGTTGTAAGTTGGGGAGGGCGGCACACGGGCCAACTTTAAAATATTGCAAATATATGCGAAATAAAATTCAAACAACACAAAGCGAGCGGCAATTGAGTTTATAAAAAAATTTGATATACGAGCTGGTAGAGGCCAAAGGATGTCGCACAGCGTGCGATTGGCTGAAAAAAAAAAAACAAAAATGTAATAAAACGATATTTTATTGCATAAAAATGTGGCTGGCGAAAGTGGCGCTTTGTGGCCGAAAATGTAATAATTTGACGTAAAATCGAAATTTGGAATGGCGTAGAAGCAAGTGAGGGTAGCACATAAAATAACCTCGGTTTGCATGTGTTTGGAAGATATTTATATGGCTGTTTAGCGAAAAATAAAATCATTTTAGAGTTGTGTATAAAAAATTTCAATATAAGCAGATGTGATCAAATTCACTGGATTATTTACTACTTTGAGTGCCTGCATGGTTCTGATACTCAATGTAGTAGATTAGGCATTATTATTACTACGATATTATTTTGAAATGATTATAATAACGGTTGTTTGTAACAGCCTAAAGGAATCGAGAGAGATATATAGACAAATGTATACATAAATCACCAGAATGAAAAAAAGAAATCGATTAAGCCAAGTCTGTCCGTCTGTGCACACGATAACTCGAGCAAAAATTTAGAAATTTTCTGTATAGGTTGCCCTTTATCCAAGGTAGGTTGACATTGAAAATGGGCGAAATTGGACTGTAACCACGCTCACTTCCCATATAACGGTATTTTCGAAAAATGCAAAAACTATGATATTTCAGTAAATATTGGATCCAAAATGTTCAAAATCAGTATATGAAGTAGAATTTTGGTGCAAAATAATACTGTTATGAAATTTTTGGAAAAGGGGAGGGATCCCGCCCACTTATGATGAAATACTGTATCTTAGTAGCCGCTTCACCAATCCTTACCAAGCCTTGCTTAGAATCCAGCTAAGAAATTTGTTGAAAATCTTTGAAATCGGGCAATATCCCAGCCCACCTCCCATATAACGGTGTTTTACAGAAACACGTAAACTACACGATAAATCAGTAACTACTGAAGCTAGTTGACTACAAATCGATTATTGCAGAAAATTAGATTATTATAAGTTTTTGGATTTTTATGACCAAAAATGTGTATCTCGTTAACCGATTTTTCAATTTCTACCAAACCCGGTGCATTTAATAACGTTGGTACGAAAAAGAAATTCGTTGAAAATTATTCAAATCGCACTAAAACTGCACCGGCTTCCCGTATATTACTAATTTTCGGATATATGAAAACTGCGATATTTCAATAACTTAGGACGTTCATTTACTCCAAGTTAATACTTACAACAATAAATAAGACTGTTTAGGCTTTTAGGTAGCTTAAGGAAAGTTGGAACGACGATAGTTGATACCTGCGCCGGGTATATAATATTCGGTTTCGCCCGATCTTATGCATCTTTACTTGTTTGTTTATGAGACAACATACCACAAATCGGATATGCGCGGTTTTGGTTAGGTTATGTTGGAAGTTCATTAAAGGTCTCTCACACAGCAAAAGCAAATTAAATTAAAAAAATTACAGCATTTTCAAACACTGCTTTCCAACACATTTTCTTCTAGCACTTATTTTAGTAAAATTTTAATAAAATATTTTGCGTATTCAAAGCTAAAACAATTCCGAATAAACAAAATCCACAACGTTGATAAAAAGTTTTTGTATTCTTTGGTGCCTGTCACATTTTGTGCGACGATTTTGGACTTAATGAATTTCCGTATCATTGACCAGAAACGGCTAGAAATAAAAAAGGTAGTCCCATCTTTTAGGAACAATGCATTTTTAATTTTTCTTGATTTTCGCATCAATATATAATTTATAAAAAAAAGTGAACTAAGCAACCATTCACTCTGATCTAACGATATATTAAGGCTTTTATTAAAAAAAATAATAAATAAATAAACTTAAACCAAGGAAATCCTAACAGAGTAAAGAAAACTGGAATTCCTTTGTTGTCTTCAAAACGATATTTGTAAGAATGGAATAACGATGACTGACCTAAAACGTTTACTTCGTCATTTAACTTTAAATTTGGGCTCTAGAATAGAGAAAAGTATCTAAGTCTGAAAGTGTTCATAAGTCTTCTTTTTATACAGATATTAAATACAAAATGAATACCGTCTTTCGTTTGAAGACACACGAACGTTTGCTGCATCTTTTTAAAGAGGAAATATGTGCCTTTTAAATTAAAACAAAAATTATGCAATAGAATTTACATAAATTCATACATATGCATTGCCTCTCCATTCGCTATACGCCATGCCTTCGCTCAGCCAAGAGTGCATGAAGGATGTCGCCTTGCAGCTTAATTTACATTTTTAATAGCGACAACACACGCTACGTTGCATCACCATTATAATGAATATAAGCGCAGAGTTACATCAACGCTTACATAGATACCCCTTCACACACACACACACATACACACAAAGAGCGAAAGTTCTGAAATTCAAGCAGACGACGTAGGAGCCAGCAACAAAAGCCAGCCAAATGCCAAAGCAAGCAAGTGCGCATTGGCAGCTCAAAGTTTAACTGATTGTGACTTTTGTTTGTACGCTCCGGGCACACAATATCCATAGCACATTTTACGGCGCTGCTGAAGAACATGATGCCAGTGATTTTAGCTGTCAAATGCCTTGCCAAGAGCGTGTCCTTTTAAATGAAAAGTAATAAAGTTAAAATGAAAATTAATTTTCTAGTTACACAAATACGGGTCATTTGCTGCCAGAGATATAGCTGTCAAATGATGGGAATGTACATATATACGATGTACTATGTATGTAAGTATGTAAGTATGTTGTATGCGCACTCAAAGGCAGTGGGGGCGTATGAGCAACCCGAACGGTGTTATGTAACTCGTTAGGTGGCCATTTGTGCTGCAGCTTTATTTGGTGCTAATCAAAATGTCAAAATACTAATGCCAGCTGTCAAAACCACAGCTCTGAGGCAGTATGAAAGCAGAGAATCGGAAGATTGAGCAACAACAATAATATTGCATGTATGTATATATGTATCTATGTACACTTTGCCTGCACAAGCACCTGGGGCCCCTACATCCTACATACAACACAGCACACATGTTGATTATTTTGAATTGAGTTTGTATACAGCGGGCTGTTTTTGAACGCTCTAAATATCTACCACAAATTTTTTTTTTTAATTTGCCTTTTGGGTAATGTTTCTTTTTTGTTTTGACTTAATATTTACTCGACTCAAATCAAATCGATTGTTACTAATGCAGGCAGTGATTTAGAAAACAGCAACAGTGATTTCCCCATATTCCGCCCAGCAGGCAACGCAACAAACAACCTCAAAAACCGTTCACCGCTCATCGTTGTTATTGTTGTTCGCATAAATCCCTTGACGCTAAGCACTTTAGAGAGCAAAACATTTGCCAAACCACAACGCAAGGATGATAACCGATAAATTTATGTATGTTCATATGTATGGTCATATATGTATGCGTGTATACTAAGGTGTTCCAAAAATATGAAAAAGTAAAGTCGGAATTTTAATGCTCTCACCCCCTGGGATTGTTGTACATACATCGAAAAATAATTAACCCATATTTTTTATTTTGAAATAGAAAAATATTTAGAGGGCGCTCAAAGTTTTCCATACATTTTATATGGAAAAAAAAACAACTTTTTGTAGAAATGCTATAGAATTATTGAAAATCAATATTTTTCGAGACTTCCAATAATAATATTTATTTATTTGTTTAACCATTTTTTCATGGTAACTATATTTTATAGGTCTGCATAAAACCCCTAAAAGTACAAAGAGGGGCTCATATATAAAAAATCGCTGGTATTAAAAACAGCTTATTGTTGGAAGCCTCCTAAAGAGAAGCAGAGTTTTCCGATCGAAAAATATTGATTTTCAAGAATTCTATACCATTTCTATGAAAATTTGTTTTTCCCCATATCAAATACATGGAAAAACTTGAGCGCTTTGAGCGACCTCTAAATATTTTTTGATTTCAAAACAAAAAAATGGGTGTATACTTTTCTTCGATATAGAACAATCCTAGGGGGTGAGAGCATTAAAATCCCGACTTTACTTTTTTTTCACCACCCTAGTGTATACCCAGAATCAAAACACATATCAGTAAGAACACGCGCACATATATAGACGGCAGCTAATGCAGCCAAATACCTACATATACATACACGACTGCACACACTAATACAAAGTTGTGGAGATTTAGTTTGGCGGCATTTCGTGTGCTCATCTGTGCCGTCAGGTTTCTAGCGCACAAAGCCACTCGTATCGATATCCTGCCCCAATATTCATAGACGCTAGCGTATATTTCGTTGTAAGTAGCGCCATTGTAAACGCTTAGTTTGAATGTGCATAAATCCTGTTTAATACCAACACATGTACATACATACGTGTGAGTGTGCAAGTTGGCTGGGTGGTTTTTAGTTTGCTGTTTGTATTTGAGTTGGCAAATCAAACGAATTGCAAATGCCATTTAAAACGTTGAAGCGAGTTCATTTGGAAAATTAAGGCAATCACAATTGATTTGGCGTGGCAAAGTTTTGCCTTTGGAATTTTCGCATAGGCTTCCTTTTACTGGCACATTTTATTGATTTTTTCGCGTTTGCGAATTAAAAATTGCTTCTGAATTATAAAATGGTGCGAATAGTAGAGATTTCGGTAAATTTTTAGTAAATCAGATTTTGTGGAAATATAAAGTAAGAGAATTTAGGTGGAATCTTCATTGCATCTCGAATTTGCAAGAATAATAGTGGCGCACAGTGGTCTGAGAGTGGCATAAAATTCTAATTTTGAAATGTATGGAAATATCCAGCTAAGTAGTTGACTCGATCTTAAACATGCCTACTAACAGTTTTTAAAGATTTTTTTTTCTGATAAAAACTACTGTAGAAATGATCAAAGATTCTCTTATTTTTTCCTAGTCCTTACAGGGTTAAGGATATTTGTGTGATATTGTGCATTTCTAGAGTTCTTCTGTGGAGTATAAGTAGCGTGCGGCGCCGTTCGGTTGAGGGTGATTAGTTCAAAAACACTTTGTACACTTTAAACTAATGGCAAGACAAATTTCAGCTGCAGTTGCACTAAAATTTGTTTGCTGAAGTTGGCTATTTGGGACATTTTCATTAAGAAGGAAAGAAAAGTTATGAAAACTGGTAAAAATTGGCGAACTTCCACGCCCACTAAAATAGGGGCGGATATGGTAAATGTTATCTGATTCCAATAAAATTCGGTTTGTAATTTGAACTAAGCTAGTAAGACAAACATAAATCTGAAATATGGTAAAAATCGACCAACGGCCACGCCCACGGGCTATCCGAATTTTGTTTTCTAATGTGACAACATATTGACGTGCATTTCCTCCTCCAAATCATGGAAATTCACTTAATCTGGAGACAGCTTTAAAGACACGAAATTAGACCGAAGGCCTCTTTCTTAGATTCCATCTCCTATGTCAGTTGTGTAGATTCCGAGATTTTTCTTAAAATGATAGCTGATGATCCAAAATTTTGTAACATAGAAGTGGATAAAATGTGACATAACTTCAAAGTTATAAAAGATACAATGAAGAATGTAGGTATAAAAAATGTTGCTATTTGGGGCCGCACGAATGATTTCTCTCAGTGTGTGTGCATAAATATGTGCCAAAAAATAATAAAAAAAAACCCATCTGAACAGCTGTGAATCATAAAAATGTTTGACCAAATTACTTTTGTTCACATTCGATGGGGTTAGCTATGGGATGTACATATGTATTCATGCACACATATGTACATACATACTGCTACAGACAGATGTGCCTACGTATTGTATGCTTGCAATGTTCAAAAACAATTGAAGCGACCAATGCGCATAATAAAGCATTTCCGGTTTAAAAGAAATTCTCACCAAACACAAAAACATTTTTTTTTTCCATGTGAACACTTTAATGTAATGTTCGATGTATGTATGTATGTAAATTATTGTAATGCATATATTCATTTTTATTTAAATAATGTATTTATGTGTTTCTTTTTTTTAATATTTAAGCAGCTGCGCTTTCAAATGTAATTGCTTAATATAATAGTTGCCCTATAAACTATGTGAGTGAAAACTATTATGCAATTTAGTACTGTAATTAAATGCGTCAACATATTGTTTGTATTGAGTGTGAAAATAAACATTATTTAATGGTGGGGAAAAAGCAATTACTTATGAAAAATTAATAATTCAAAGCGACTAAATTTACTATATATTTGTTTTCGATAATCGAACTAAAAGTACAAGAAAACATCTGTACTGCTGCAGGCAAAAAAAGCACTGCATATGACGAAAGTGTCCTATAAAATGTTTTCTACCAATTTTAATTAATTCGTTGGGGACAATTTATCATAAGGCCTCTGAAACTAGCCGACTAAACCTAATGCCGAGCAATTTCAGTGAATTTCCGGTGGATTTAAGCTTTTCTTTCAAAAATATATGGATGAATTTATTCTGTTGATTATCAAATTTTAAATTTTACTTTTTTAATTTTTTTTAAATAAATTTTATATATCCATCAATTTCTATTCGCACCAATTCAAAAAACAAAACTTGCTATCTAACTCAGCTGATTCCCTCTGTTTGTGGCCCACAATTATACTGAAATAAATTGCCATGCTTCTTCGAGCATCAATAACCTTATGCTCGATGACTTTTTCATTGTTATGCAAAACAAGTGCAAAGTGCTTAAATGGGCACACAAACACATAACACACAGAGAAACGCGCTGGATGCTTGGTCCAGTAATAAATATTTTACACAAAGAACTATAAAAGCGAAGGAAGTGTATTGGAGAGGGAATAAAATATCAGAAGTAAAATAGAAGCAGAATAAAAATAAATAAAAAAAACAGAACTTGAACTCCACAGAAAAACATTTATTTAAATTTATGTCACAGGACCAAAGCTTGTATCGAAAAAGGGAACAGAGAGAGAGAAAGAAACACACAACAGAAATGGAGGTGTTCTATTTGAGAGTGAACAAAATATTATAGCGAGCATGGAATTGATGACAAGCACATCAAACAGAAATAAAGGAAAATAAAAAAAAATGTGGAGAAAAAATTACAAAGCTAAAGAAAAAATGGAGAAAAACACAGCAGCAAAATTACATGTGTGTATGTATGTCTATGATATTCATATACATTAGGCATATGACTTTTTTTCTTAAATGAAACATGCATACGAGGTATGAAAAATTGGTTTATACATTTTTTTATTCCGTTAACTGGAAATTTTCTATAAATACATATGTTTTTTATGAAATTTTCATATGTGGTTCTGAAAAAGCTTACATATATGAGCAAATCTCACGAGTTGTTTTTTTTAGTGTCACTCCCTTCGCCAGAAAAAAAAAACGTTAAAGCATTCTTCTTGTATTTATTTCAATTAATGGAGTTTCAGAAATAAGTACCATAAAAAATAAATCAAAAATTTGAACAATTTGAGCCTTAAAACTTTTATTTCGGCGGAAAAGTACAGAAATTATTCATTTTTCATTGTCACTCGAAAAAAATATAATTGTTTTTTTAATAACTTTGAGAAATTCTCGAACGAAACGTTCATATTAGAGGCAGTGGACGTTGGCATCAAATACAACATATCTGGGAAGTTGCAAGAGTTAACCACGAAATTAAAAAATGGCAGCATGCATAATATTTTACGCCGCTATTTTGTAATTTTTGAAATTTTACGATTTTTTTAATTTTAATAAGTTAAAATTAGACGGTTGAAATGTTCTTCTTGTCAAAATGAACGGACCTGGTGTAATAAAACTAGTGTGTCACCAAATGAAAAAAAAAAAATACATTTAGTAAAAGAGCACTATGATTTGAGAAAATAAAATTTCATTTTTTTCACAACTTTTATTGGCAAACTCGAAATTTATTCTAAAATTGTTACATACTTATATACATACATACTTGAAGAAATTACTATGTGTGTGCATAAGAAAAACTGCGTAACAGTCTCTCACGCCAATATTTAATTACTTTTAAGTTAAGGCGTGCGATTAAACGCGATAGATGACTGTGTATGGTGCTACAGGGCGTTTACGTTAAGTACGCAACTACGGGTATATGAGCATTAGGGATTATTTTTATTTTTTTTAGGGCCATTTTCTCGACTGCCTGCCAAAAACTTACAGCTGGTCTGCTTTATCGACTTTTTATCGATTTCCTTTTATAAGCATGTGAGCGACAAATTTGTGATAGGCAATCAAAGCATCGGTTATCTTTAACAGGCAAACTAGAAAACGGCCCTAAGTATATCCTTTTTAAGTTTTCATTTAAATACAACTTCTTGCTCTTTATAAGAAAAAAACTGAAGATAAGTGTGGCTCCATTTTCGACCAAAGACACATTTTTGTCGAAAAGTTTAACAGCTCGTGAGATTTGCTCATACAAATACGGAAAATTCCAATTTTTGATCGCAGTCATAATTTGTTTTTTTTTTTGTCAGGAAACATTTTTTTCTCGAACTCCCAGCGGGAACTTTTTAACACATTTTAAAAGAAAAAATGTATCTTTTGTTACTTTTTCACCATTCCTGGTTTTTTTCCGTATAGGTTTATATAGTTTCTGAAAAAGTCATATGCCTAATGTACATGTATTTTCAACAAGCAACGCCTCCAACAGCACCGAGCACTAAGTGCAAAAAGCTATTCCTGCACCTTTTGTTATTTTTTTTTTTCTAACTACACACTACGATAACATTGGATGCTGTGGCTACAACGGGAGGCGTGGGCGTGTCGAAGGTGTATATATTTAGTGTAGGTTACGTAAAACAGAAGGTTCTATAAAATAAATTTTACCTGTGTATATGTGTTTGTGCGCGTGTAGAAAAATCGATAGCAAAGCAAAAAAATACAAATAAAAATAACAAGTAAAAGAGTGGATGAGTAGAATGGAAGCAAATAAAAAGTCAATAAAACAAATAGCTTCTATCAACAAGTGAAAAGCAAACTAGTGCTAGGACACGCGCATGTGGCTGCTGGTTATCATGTTGTCGCCACAGCCGGCTGAGTTATGTCACAAAATCGATCGATTGAAGTATGGGAGTACATGTGAACACAAGTATTTTTGTACATAGTTTAAATTTCTTTAAAAAAATACATATGTACTTATAAAACATTAAACTCAAGAGTGGGAATTTAATTTTTAAAGTTTGTAACTTAGATTTATTTATCTACAAATAAATATAGCAACATATATTAAGCTGCTTCTTCATTCTAAGTAGATTACATTTTTTTAATTTTTTTAGTCAGTTGTGGCATGCAAAAATTCCGACTTTACTCTTTACGGAATTCGAAATCTTTCAAGAAGGCACTAGCCTGCTAATGGCAAATTGTCCTCGTTTTGTCGAAACTAACACAAACAAGGCATGTTAAAGCGCCAGTCTTAGTACTTGTTTTACAACGATAGGATTTACGAATAAAGCGAGAGAGATTGAAGAGCCCAGGTGATCGTCTTTTAACACAAGGCTGTCAAAAGCCTCACACTTTATGGCAGCCAAGGAGGAACAGAAGAACAAAACGTCTAACGCCATTTGATGTTATTCAAAGACGATGTACAAACGGAGTTCTCACTGTCAGGTGTTTCTACCTAGTGCAGCGACCAGTCAGCCAGTTGTCAGCGTGCCCATCGCTTCAGCAAAAGCAGATGCAAAGCAAATGAGTTTTGCAGTCCACGATGCATCGCAGTCATTCTAAACGCAATATTAAACCACTTTCTGACGGGGGCTTACGGTGCGACAAAAATCTGGTTTAAGTCTTTTTTAACCAAATGGTAAATAGGAATGTGCATTAACACATAATTGCGTGTGATCTAACCTCCAGAGTAAAACAAGCTCCTTATGTTTGGCAACATAATTTTGGAAAATCTAACACTGCCGGACTAGTCTGGAAATAGTTGAGGGTGCTGTAAAATTGATTGCAATTTAGCTTGTCAAAACCAACACGTAATCCCAAACCCCTCTACATATTTTCCATAACTTAATCCGTGGCATTAAGCTAATCCCTCATCTTGGCACATTTTTTTAGAGAGAATATTGTTGTCTTTACCTGTCATATATACCCAAGATTCTGACCCTGTGCCATCAATATAAATTCTACATTGTGTAAGCTCAGGCTCGGTATTAAGGTAAACCCTGTACTCATTGTTAGCTGAAGGGAACTCAGCTTTGTACTATATCCTCAGCTTACTATGCTGTGATATTTAAAAATGTCAATGCCTTATCATACAGGCACATTGATATTTATTTAAAGCCTACGAGGGACCGATTGAGCTATGATTTGTCAATTTTTTATCCTCGATATGTTATTAAGAAAATTTTTGCTGAGAGATTAATAATTTTTTTATATGGCCGTAGATTTTTTGGCATGCCAACTATTATATAAAAAATCCATAATACCCCTCTTAGCGAATTTTAGGATTTTGTTGAACCCGCAAATGTAAAATTGCCATCGCTGGTTAACCGCAACTTATATGCCCCACCGTTTCTTTACCCATTCGACACCTTCATTATCAATTATCACTACTCACAAAGAAACATTTTAAAGGCGTGGTTAGCTAACAAATTGTGACTAGTTTTTACACCTAGACTACAGTCGTTTCTTGGTAATTTTAGAATAAGTTTTGAAGGCTCCAACTGAACTGAGCATTTTTTAGGATTCATAAAAATTTCTTTAAATCAAATAAAAATACATACAGAAGTTTATCACTTATAAGTTATAACACTTTACAGAGTGCAAGTTAAGTACTTTGAAAATCAGCCATGCTTCTCATAGCAACATAGTATAAAACGAAAGCTGAAGGTAAGAGAAAAAATATTGCCACACCCTTCAAAATGATTTTCACCGGAATAATCGTACAACTGTAAAAACAATACAGCCACCACCAAAAGCTTAAAAAAATATTTTTATTTAATTCGAAGTAGTTACCGACTCTCGCCAGTTAAGGAGTAAAAAAAAATAAGCTTACATCTATTACAATTCAAGCAGCAGTAGAAACAGAGAAGAGCCACTTGCCTTCAGTTGTTTATTGCATAATTAAGGAGTTTCGAATTACACACTTTTAACCCAGCATTACTACACTTAAATGTTAAGCAACAATAGAACGAATCGACAATGAGTGCGATAAGATAAAATAAACAGCAACAACTTCAAGCTGCACTACAATGAAAAATAACACAAAAAGACAGAAATGAAAGATATTTGTATGTAAGTGCAACACAACACAAGGCGAAGCCATGAGGCCCTAGCGGTAATTTAAGCAACTGCAATGCAAAAAACAGGGCAAAAGTGCAAAAGGATAGTCACCAAAGGATACCGACGACAACGTCGACTACGTGGACTTGGACGAGTGCAAGTTAAATTGAACAAGCAAATGCTGGCAAAAGTTGCTGGGACGGAAAGGAAGCTGGTGG
Source organism: Rhagoletis pomonella (assembly GCF_013731165.1). NCBI lineage: Eukaryota > Metazoa > Arthropoda > Insecta > Diptera > Tephritidae > Rhagoletis > Rhagoletis pomonella. The sequence continues at coordinate 64,999,494 of NW_023458561.1, read as the reverse complement.
AAGCTTTGCTTATTGCTTAGCTCACGATACTCAACTTCAGCTACAGCAACACGCCACAACGACAAAGATCAGCAAAAGCAATAGATATAAAAGTATGAAGAAGAGAAATTGAGAGCAAGAGGGAAACAACGCCGCGGCGGTAGTTGGAGTTAAAAGCATTGACAATCCTAACTATGGACGACCGGTAGGTAGGTGTATGCAAATACAAAGTTAAAGGTACAGCTGGTGTGCAGCCGGCGAGCGAGGAAGAGTTGCCAGACGCGTCCATATTGATATAGCAAATTTTTATAAAATTGCACAAAAAGTAAAGAAAAAAAAACACTGAAAGGCAACAGCTCGAGTGCTACACTCAGCACTCATCTCCGCTGGATGAGTGCAACCGAGCGGCAAGTAAGTGTTTGATGACTAGTAAGGCACCAAATGAAACATTTGAATATTTTCATTAAATTGGCAACTATTTTTTTTTTTTACTATTTGTCTTTAAATTTAGACTTTGCTTAAATTTTTCTGTGTCAATTTGATTTGTATGTATGAGAATATGAGAGGGCACATGATGCGAGTTGAAAGAGCACGACGAGAAAGTGTATCGCACACACATGTTGCATGTTGAAGGATTGGGTGCAAATTATATGCCAACTTACAGCAGACAACATACTTGCTTTGTAAATGTAAATTTACTGCTGAAGTGGACAGCTTCAGATGGGGAGCCGCATGGGATTTATATAAGAAGAGTAGCAAGAATCAAATGAGGCAGTTGCAAATAAAGTCATGGATTCATGGAGTGCATATGTCGGGATGTAAAAGGCGGGTATATGGTGGTGGGAGCAGAGAACATAAATTTCTAGAGCTTTGAATTTATGTAACTTGTTCGAACACTTGCTGACATATACTTGTATATAAATACGTACATATACATATACATATATAAAAAAAGTTCTGTAAAGAGAAAATAACAAAATATGTAAATAAAAATCAGCCCATAAAGGATATGAAAAGAGGCATAACAAATTAAATGATATAAATGTTAGTTGAAAAAATATATGTAAGTATATAAAAAAAATTAAGAACTAAAAAGTCTCCTGCAATGAAAGTACTAGTGGCGTGAGAAGTATGCCAGTGCGCCCAGAAACTGCGGACGAATATCTCGTTTTGATTGCAATTGCCGATGACTGACGATGGCTGACAAACTGACATGGAAATGTACAATAATGATGGCATGTATGGCAACGAGATAGTGGCACCCGCATAGTCAACGACACGTCATCACAATCACCATCGTCGCTGTGGGTACAGCGAATATTTTAGTTAGATGCCACTGTCCTCTTTACAAGTGTTATGCCGGTGATGCTGATTCGCAGCAATTGCTGTTGCTGTCATGGATGAGTTAGATGACTGGCCTTTTTAGAGTATGCTGATTTAAGTGCACACATATTACTACATATATGCAAGTATCTGCACAGTCTATAAGACCCTTAGATAGAAAAGACACTAACGAATTGTGTGCTGAAATAAAGGGTTGCTTTAGTACATTAGTGAAATCAATACGATTTCAAATTAAAGTATTTGTATAGAAAAGGGCTAAATAAAGTGCAATTGAAGATATATATATATAAGTACATGTGGATGAAAAATATTTAATACAAATCACACAAGAATTATTCCATGCGTCGTCAATGAAGTGAATACGTATATATATTGTAGGTCGGCTAATAAGCAAAACTATAGAGGAAATCATTTACTTTTGAATTGTAATTGGCATCCTTCTAATGCGGGATAATTTTGGAGAAAATTCGGGCTCATTTCGGGAAGAGTTATGGAGCATTTTGGGACTAATAAGGGAACATTTGAAGATCGTTTCAAAATTTGTTTGAGGTTATTTCGGGACAAGTTCACGAATTTTTCGAACCATTTTGGCGCCTGTTGAGGACTATTTCAGGAACAACTCGAGACCTGTGTTCATTTTGCCACAATTTCAGAACAACTTTGGGACTGGTTGAGGACTCTTTCAGAACCATTTTGGGCCTAATTCAGGACTATTTCAGGAACATTTCTGGTTTAGTTGGGGATCATTTTGAAACCGCAATGGACCATTTCCGGACCGTTTCAAGCGTTGTTCGACATTCTTTCAGGATAAGGTAACGACTTTTTCAAAACCACTTCTGGAAAATTTCGCCGCTGGTTCGGAACAATTACGGGATAGTTCGAAACTAGTTTCGAAATTATACTGAAATGGTTCTGAGCTATTCCCGAAATGGTTATCAAAAAGTCGTGTACCTGTTCCGACAAAACTTATCAAATGTAACAACGGCACTTTTAGTTATAGCATTTATTAAAAGCTAAATTCTAAGCTAGTTAATCTTGGCTATTTTCCCAGCCATAGCGGCGTAAAAGAAAACGAAAGCGTAGGAAAAATGTTTGGACGAATCTGTGATATTATGATACCCCCTCAGACAAGTACAGAGTACTTTCTGGACTAAGTAAGGAGGACATCCAAAACTGGAATATAGCAAACGAGCTTTAACTTGACAATCGCAGAACTGTTGTTAGGGATTTTAGCAACAGAAACCATTCATTAACCGAAAGCATGCTTCTCGAATAGGACTTATCCACAATGCAGAAGTACCTATGTAGTATATAGACTATGGTAGAATAAAATATTATTTCGTAAAAAAAGTTAAACCCCAAGCTTAATAATTTTCTAATTACCTGCAATGGAATATTTTATGCAAAATCTATATCAAGGATATTTTGATCAGTAAGAGTGGGAGGAGTGTGTTAGTTGAAAATCAAAGTGTCATTGCCAAGTGGTTAAATATGCACAGTACAATGCGTTACGAAAATCTTGGCTTACAGAAAAAAAACGCCGCTTTCCATTCCTCATGGCTTGGTAGTTTATATGTTGAACCCACAATGTAAAATTTACCGTTCACTTTAGAAGAACGGCATTACAAAGACAAATCTCTCTTTAAAGATATGTAAGTTTGCATGCAGACGTATGCACATATTTAAGTAAGCTCACAGTTAAAGAATATATACATAAAAGATGAATTGTGTATGCAAAATAGTTGGCCATATAAAAGTAGATATACATGTGTGCATATGTAGATATGATTGTAAATGTGCATGACAAAAAGGAGATGAAAGCCGCAGTTGAGAAAAAAAGGTTTTGTGTGTAGGGCTTTTTAAACTTTTACAAATTTAAAGTTTTCTTATATTTTTCCTTACATTTACTATGTGCCGTTTTATCATTTTATTGCTTTTTCACTACATTCTTAACTTTCCCACTTTTTTTTTTTGTTTTGCATTTGCTCTACTTCACTACAATTCAGTTTATTTAGTTATCATATTCATGGGGTTCATTTGTTCAACTGCACACAGTGTTATATGTACATACATACATACATAAGTGCTTATACATATGTATGTATGTACATCGTACGAACACACTCATTTATTTATGCATGCTTAGCAATTGTACCGACAACAGAAGTGGAACCCTGCCGCCGCCTGCCTTGCCGCACTCCCGCCACGCACACTACGCCCACAAGCGAAGCTACGACCGTCGGCAGACAGTCGAATTGAAGTGAATAGCATAGCAAATGGGGGGATAAATTTCTGTGCTCTTAAGTGTATTTGCATACTCGTGTAGCTGGCGGTAGACATACACGCACGCAAACACACAAATAACTGGTCGAGGAGGTAATAGTGGATGTCTGGAGAGCGGTATATGGATGCACGTATAAATATATATGTAAATATGTATGTAGGTAATCGCCTGCAATTTTGTTGTCAGTATTCAGTGCACTTATAAAATAATCAAACAATCATACCTACTGGCACACACATAACTACACACACACACGAGTATGTATGCACAGATGAACATCAGCTTCGCACACCGAGAGTGAGAGCGAACACCAAACTCGCACATTTGCCTACAGCATTATTTATTTATGATTATTTTATTACATTTATGCGTGTACGTGCCAATTGTGCCCCCAAATATACTCAGTTCCCCTTTGTCCAGCGCAGCTTTTCACATGCTGGAGGAGAAGCTACCAGCGCGTTGTTGCGAAGTCATCTTCGTGCAAGGGAATAATACGTATTAGACACACATATACTATGTACATACATATGTATGTACACATGCATGTGATACATACAAATTTTTGTGAGGTCTTCTGTCTCATTCAGCTGATAGCCGTTGCGATTTGCTTTGCTGATCACGTGTTTTACCCACAATGCCCCCCTTTTACTCTGACTGCTCCCTCACTGGCATTGGGTGTTTGAACGTTTGACCTCCTGGCTTCATTGCAGCCACCAAGTCCGTCTTGCAGTGGTAAGACGTTTGATTTGATTGTTTAATACTTGTACTACCATTATCCTCAAGAGCTACCGAAAGCCAGCTAGGCAATGGCGTTTCTTAGTCAGTCAGTCAATCGGTCACATAACGCAGTGGTATGACACGTAAAATTTTGTAACAATCATTGTGGGAATTGAAAGCTGTGAAAAATGTAGAGCTCACGCTTGAATAGTGGCGTTGCTTTCGTAGATATATGTACATTAGGGCGGGTCGAAAATCGAATTTTATCCAAATCCCTTGGTAATAGTTAAAATATATTGTATCTTGAAGTCATCAACAAGCCTGGTTCTAAATATTCTAATCATTTTTTAATATTAGCTATAGTTTGCGAATTTTTGCAAATTTAGGAACAATTTCGGTAGTTCTAATAGAAAATCCATTATTTTGCATCATCGTGGAAAAATTTTGTTTATGCAAGTGATTATGGGAACACTGAATAGGCACAACTTCTAGAAACACTCATTAGTTTACTTACGTTTATGCATACAATATAAAAGTTGCAAATATAGGAAAATTAAACAAAAAATTGTTCAAAATTTTTTTTATTTAAAATAATTTATTTATAATCTGAACGATTTTCATCATATTATTATCATAAATTAGTAACAGTAAGTCTCGCCTTCAATTTGGTAATTACTACGTACCGATCGAGCAACATTTACCAAAGTTATATCGAAAAACTTAAGTGGATCTCCAGTTTTTTTCTAAAAAAAATGTATCTTAAATTGTATAAAAAACGTTTAGATAAAAGAGCCGGATTACAGAAAAGTGTGCCAGGGAGAGACTTTTTTCATTCGAGCTTAATGCAAAGCACTGTCGTCCAATTGGAAAGTCCTCAAAAGGATTTCCCAGGATATGTTAGAGACTTTTTACATAATGCAATTAACTAAAATATTTGTGTATATCTAAACACTTATTGCACGTCTCCTACTTTCATATAACGGCAAATTTAGAAACCGCGAAACTTGTGATTGTTCGTTTACTAATAAACCGCGCCAATTTTCAAGACGGCATAAATGGGCTTAAAATGGGCGTTTCTCACAGTAATTTTATTATGTTAATGTATGCAAATAATTATATGCCTGAAACTACTATTAACGTATCAAACGATTCCTAATCTTTGACAATACATGTTTGATTTCCTTCACCACGATCTTGAAAACTGACCAACTCGGCGTGACCAAGTCTATGGTCCTTTTAATATTACATAAACATCCGAAAACATTAAAACGTTTGCAAATAAATATTGTCTCACCTTTTTGTATTTTTCACTTGGTTGCTGAAGTAATGAAGAATTGAAAATTCATGAGGGAAAATTCTAGTTTTTGTAAGTTTTATCTTAATATCTTAAAAACTTTAAGACTTA
>NW_023458561.1:64991110-64993665 GCF_013731165.1 Rhagoletis pomonella | reverse complement strand
GCTAAGACCTAAGACATCATAATATTACTATTACAATACGGTCAAATGCCTTTCATTTTCCCCCATACAAAACCGACCCAGCCTAATGTACATATATTGAATAACAACCACAGCGGAGTTATGGGATTGGCTTAGGACATTTAAAAATATATCTAAAGGTTAATTTGGTTTTGAAAAGTCAGTTTTAGGTTAATTGCAAAAAAAAATTTTTGGATATCTTTCCCGAGTTTCCCGATAGATTTCCCGATAGTTTTTCAATCAACACATGAAAATGTGCTCTATTTTTTCGACACATCTTTATTTTAAAAAGTTTTCTTACGTTTTCGTATTTTTGGCTAATTTAAAATAAAATTGATGAGTAACATTAATATATTACTTTTTATACCTGAGAAAGAAATATATATACAGAAGACTTTGTATAAAAATTTATGAGATACTATTGATCATAAGAAATACATATTTAAGCAGACAGCATTATAAACAGTTTTAATAAAATAAAAAAGTCTACAAAAAATATACGGTGGCGAACATTCAACTAGAGACGCAATATTTTGGCAAGTTTTGGATATTTTTCTTGTGTTTATTGTATAAGTCCGAATTTCAATTGCATTAAATTTTCAAACATTTTAATCCGATTTTTTAGAAGCAATTTTTATAATGGATTTTATAGCCTATTAGATTTTAGTATATTAAAGTGCAAGTTTGAAGTGGCTAAGAAACTATTTCTGTTAAATATTTTTTAAGCCATTCGACAGATTTTGTATAAATCTGGATTTGAAATTAAAACCACTTCTTATGTCCTTTCTTATTAACCTATATGGGCCTGATGAATTTGTTTTTCGAATATATTGATTTATAGATTTCATTTACATCAAAAATCTCATTTTCTAAACACATAGACCTTATGATTACCAAATCCAGGCTTACGCTCCGGCTTCGTAGTGAGGAGTTCAAAGGAATTCCAGGATCTATATACGTTGAAGAATTTGTATTTTTCTCTTGTCAGATAAAACCTCGAATATGGCAGCCTCAGTTGGGATCCATTCTATATGGATTCATCTTTAAGAATCGAGAAGGTTCAGAAACTTTTCACTAGATTGGAACGTTGGCCTTGTAGTTTGCTTGAATATAAAAGTAAATGCCTTCTGTCAGCATTGTCAAATTTAGAAATTAGAAGAAAAATTTCCTCGGTAATTTTTATAGGGACATAGTCACGAAGCATGTCAAATGCCACTGGCGCCAATACTTTCCAATTCTCCTACTCGTAACCTTAGACTTAGCAACATGTTTAATTTGCCCTTCCACAGTACCAATTTTGGTCTTAATGAATCGCTTACATGTTGTATATGGCAGTCTAACAAATTTTGTAAAAATCGAGACATATTATCTAACTCACGAGAGACTTTTAAGTCGAAACTTAGTTAATCTGGTGATTCACTGTTTGAATTGTGATGAAGGTATATTTAAGCTTTGGTATTTAGTAATCTATTTGGCTACATTAATTTATGAATAAATAACTAAATAAATTCATGAGCCATTTGAGAAGTTGATCTTTGCTTACAGCCACAAAACAAATTAATGAAACAACAAACCGATGAAAAGGAGCAACTCTTCTAGCATACTTTTAGGCCTGTGTAGACTGCGGTGGTTATGCGAAAAAGGAAGCCTAAAAATATGTACCACTTACCTATAAGAAAAATGAATAAATTTGTATACATTTTGTTTAGAGTTATGGGGTACATAGTTTTAGGCTTCGTTTTCTGCATAAAAATCTACAGTCTACACATGAGATAATCGAGTTTGAAGTAAAAAAAAAAATATTAAAATATTTAAAATTACTCAAATATGTTTGGTCATAGAACCACAGATTCTCTCTGATCTTAGGTAATTTTCTAAGATAAAAAATGATTTCTTATTAAAGAGGGTTCTCTAAGCGAAGGTTTTACCACTCGGAAAATTTTCTCGGAAATATTTTTCTAAATAATTTTTATTCCGAAACGATCGCTGAAATTTAAATTTTGACAGACTTGTCAAAGGCGTTGGGACCACCCTTCACAAGTTGAGCACACGCGTTTTATAAGGAATTGCTTCTCGAGAATTTTTGTGATACATGTCCGAACTAGGCTCGATAATCTAGAGGCACGCTGAGGACGAACATTTTCAAGACGCCAAGATCCTCTAAAAGTAAGCTTTCAATCAAAAATGCATGATCACAGTTTATTTTTCTCGACCCAGTTTCTCGGTACATATGTACTTAAACCTTTACTATCTAAATAATGCCTCTAACGAAAAAATAGCCACAATAAATCATTCAAAGTTGTTTAAAATCTGTTTCATCAAAACATTTTACCACAATTAAGTCAAATATTCACGCACATTACAAACAGTGTTAGGAGAAAAGACAAACAAAAACTTACAAATGAAGGAAGTGCGCAAAAATGCTAACCGAATCATAAGTGTGAATGTACATGTAAGCAGCTAAATAAAGTTCGCCCACTCATTTGAAGGGGAGTGTTTGTGAGTCGTTAAAATCATTTATTTACTTTTACGTTTGC
>NW_023458561.1:64972968-64991010 GCF_013731165.1 Rhagoletis pomonella | reverse complement strand
GGAGTGTTTGTGAGTCGTTAAAATCATTTATTTACTTTTACGTTTGCCTTACTTGTCAAATGTTCACGCCAACGACATAATCCCGCCGCCATAGCGCGTCCAACGGCACAGGCGAAATGGAAGTACGAACAGCAGCAGCAGACGTGACAGTCACGGCAGTGGTTGTGTGGTCCCGTATACATTTCCAATTTCCGCAACAGCTTCCTGCCGCGCGCGTTGCGGAAGCAACAAGAGAAACGCGCGGCTATCGACGACAGTGGAGGCAGTTGTGGCAGCCAAATAGAGCTCAACTTGTAGATGGCACATCTAGCCAGCGTCATTTTAATGCCAGTCATTGGCAAGCAGCTCCAGCTGGCAACTCAACTAGCAGTTGGCAGCCAGCACTTACTCAGCGTATGCAGGCAGCTAGGCAGGCAGTCCAATAGAGCTAATGTCGAGCAGTCAGATAGTCATGTTGGCTGGCTGGCTGGCTGGCTGGCTGACAGGATGGATGCCGAGCAGGCGGGCGCGCTGGCGGGCGGTTGCGCGTGTGTGTGGGCGGGCAACTAAATGGCAGCATCATCATTAACAGTGCAGACAGACATAGACATTGTATGTCGTTCAAATGTAGAGTATGTAGAACAAGTATGAATGTACATACATATGTAGATGAATGAGCTTTTTTATTGCTCACATGCAACAACAGCAACAAAAACCACAGCAGCAGCAGCAATAATATGAACAGCGAATTACCGCAATTGCGCGGCTGATTTTCAGCAAAGTGCCTGGACTACGTACTGGTACTAGATACTACTGGTTGGAGGGAGCCTGCGACGCGCTGCACGAGATGGCAGGCGATGATGAGTAGGATTGGCATACAAAGTGGCAAGCGGCAAGCGGCCTGCGAAAAGTGGCGCACCATAGCGCGAGCAGCAGGCAGCAAGCGGAGGCAATCGCTTGTTGTTCGACGCGTTGGAATGTACGGTATGAGCGATGAATAAAGAATGGCACCCACATATGCATGTGGTGTAAATGTTGGAAATAGGTTTATGTATGCATATGTAAATATATTGATTGTGTGGGTGTGCGTGCATATGTGTGACCACGAAGCATAAGCTAGCGGTAATTTAGCAACAGCAAAATGCGAGCAAAATTTAAAAAGACCGTAATTTATGAGTTTTGAAAATTTCCCATACGCAATCACATATACACACATACTCATTTATAGAGTGTGTGCGTGGCGGAAGTGCTCTGGCTAACGGTGCTCATGTATTCTTTGCAGCTTGCATTTCTTTGTGCCGAATATAATATTTAGTTTGTGTGCGCCATTAACATCAATCCAAACTTTCGGAGCCTAAAGGCGTATATTTGAGGCCATGGAAGCAGAAGTGATCTAACCCTAGCAATTTTTTTGTGTGTGCTTCCCTACTTGAAAGAGTCTCAAATGAGATATATTTTAAAATGGAAGTCGCTTATTCTTTATTTTTAAGGTACATATCTACATAACGTATCATCAAAATAAGGAATAATCGACCTTTACTTTAAGATGTATTACATTTGAAACTATTTTAAGAAGTTATGTACAAGAAAAAAAATTGTGGGTTAAGCCACTTCTGCTCTAATGGTCTCATTTGTTTCCTTCACTTTCGAGGAAATTTGAAAGTATTTTTTTCTTTGTAAGACTATCGCAAGTTTCCTTTAGTTCATGCTCATTTGGTAATTCAATTTTTTGTAATTCTTCCTTTTTGCTTTGCGCGAATTGTTAAATCTATTTATGGCACTCGTTCCATTCGTCTTTGGCGGATGTGGCTTTTTCGATTTCTGACTGAAACTGACAGACTTTACTACTTCTTTTTAAAATTCATAAAAAAACGCCGACACTGCTACTTCGAGAAGAGCCGTACCACTGCTGCCTTTTGTGTTATTAGCAGTTGCTCAGCAAACCTTGCATACATACATATTCGTTCACCTATGAGCACACTTTTCAATTGAAAAAGTTTATTATCTTAAAATTCCATTTGTCTTTTGTCGCTTTCTCTCTTTAAACAAAATTTTCTCGCCGGATTTTTCAGTTTCACAAATTCGCTTTTAAAGTCACAGTGCCAACACGAAACCAAAAACACTATTTCTTGCCACGCAACAACTTCTGTTGTTTGTCAGCCACAACAAAAAAGTAAAGTCATTTTTCCCAACCCCACACACATAGTCTTCTTCTTCCACTTCCACTTCCTTCTAGCTTTCCCCCCCACAACAAATTTTATTACAAATTCCAAAATGTGCGCTTCTTCCACTTTTGCCAACCTCACACGAATGAATTCTGTAACTGAATGAATTTCAGCAAAATGGTGAAGATGCTGTGATGCTCGACCGTGCGCACGGATGCTGCGTTGATGAACATCGGTGAGAGAGCAAGAGCAAGAGCAACAGCAGCAGCAAAAATTGTAGTTAGCAGCAGTCGTGGCAGCAATAAATACAACACCAACAATTGCGAATTGTGAGACTGCAAACGTGAGAATAGCGGTGAAGTAACAAGGAAACGATTTCTGCCGCGCCGGAAGTGTGTAAATAGAACAGCACAGTAATAGCGCGTTCGTGTTGGTGGGAGAGAGCGAAAGTCGCATAAGTGCTGTCAATGAAACGGAAGTGTGGCGAAAGACAAGAGAAAAATTCGGGGGAAAAATACTCGTAGCAAGGGGATGCTGTGGCGGTGTTCACTGCTGGCGTTAAATCTGGGGAAATGATAATTTCGGAGTAATTGAGTGAATGCGTGAGCAGGTGAGTGAATAAATGAGCGAGTGGGTGAGTAAATTAGTGTGCTTTAAATTACTGTAAAGCGAATTGATAACTGGGGGTGGTAGTTTACTGGATAAATTTCATCATATACTATTTACAAATAAGTAATAGAACAGATTGAACTCGACAAAATCTATCACTTTGCTTAAAAGTTGACTTGCATTTGGTTAAAAAGAGACTGAATTTACTAGCAATCTACAAGCCAATCTCTCAGCAGTACGTACACGGGAATAACTCTAAAGATCAGTATGAAAAGGGATAACTCTGCTCAATTTTATATATTAAAAACATATTGCGTATTAGTGCGAAAACAGAAACAGATTTGAAAGTTTGAAATTTCGCGCGCTCTCTTCAAAATCTGATCCGAAAGTATATGGATAGGTACAACTGGATCTGAACGTTATGTCTAAATTGTGTATGTATCTTAAAGATAATCATGATTCACGTAGGTTGTCATTAAAAATTTCCATTAAATATATCGAGGCCTAACAGACAAAAAATGTAAGCGAGATTTTTTGCAGAATTTTTATTTGCATGCAGACATGCTCCTCAAGTATCTAAAAGCATTTCTGCATCAAAAAATATTTAAAAAAAATCGCTCGAGGCCCGTTCTATAAATCCTCTTATTTGGTAATGAAGGTTATGTAATTTAAATAAAAATTCCGGCTTTGAATGTGAACGACAGTGTTACAAAAACTACAAATATGACATTTTGCTAGGTATAACAGTAGTTTTCTAGTTAGAGAATATAATCATGAAAAATGCATTAATTGGTGACTAATTCAACGAATTGCTTCATGCAAAAAATCTAGCCCATTTTTTTGAAGAGGGAGTGGGATTTGTAGAAAAAAGGTGATCAACAAAAATTGACGAAAAAACTCGACACAATACAGGCTCAACGTCGCTCTTCTGCACATCATAATTCCAACTAAGGTGCTGCTTTTTTGGCACTCGATTAGGAGGAAGTAACTTGTATGTGAACAAGTGCACTCCGTACTTTGTACAAAATATCAAAAACGTCTTTCTAAGTAGATCAAACTGATGATAAATGTACGACCTATGACCAATGGTCTATGGATTAAAACTTTCCCTATTTAGCTCATATTTATCACGAAGTTCGAATAAAAATTATGTTTTTCAAGTCTATGTGCACACACATATCTAGTACTGGAGTATAACATACAGATACAACTTTGCATTCTGGCTTTTTTGAAAAAGGCTCTTTGTGAGGCAACTTATGTCTTGAAATCTCTACCAACTCATTTACATATACTTACAAACAGTTATAAGTATTCTGATTTCTTCAGAAAGCTCAAATGAAGGGCTTTATCCTTTCACAAATCTCAATGTAGGCTCTGATGTAGTTTCTGCGCTAATTCCTAAAAAACAATTTTTTTCATTGCTTTGAATAATGGAAATATGTTCGGATAAAAGATCGTCCTACTACCCAAGTAATACTTGAAACGAAAATAGTTCTCAAAATTCCTGCCGGCACCACCTATGTACATTTTTCGTCAAAAGAGCCAAACCTCCTTTAAGAGACTCTGTGTCACTATGGTGTTCTCTATATATATTCTTCCAATAGAGACCACAAACTTATATATCGTTTGGAGTCTAGAATTGTAAAAATTATTGAAACCTCTTTTCCAGTAGAGACTACAAACTTAAAGATTTTGAATCTACAATTGTGAAAATTATTCAACCTTTATTTTAAGAATTTTCTATGCGCGTGTAAATGTCTTCAAAAATAATAAATGCCACAAGGGCTTAAGAAATTTGTAGGTTAATCTCTCTCAAACGGCGTTATCCATAAAACGTAGCAAGAAACAAAAAGAATAAGAAACATAACAGCCCAAGTTATAGCCAATCCATCCACTCTGTCCCACATAATCAATCATTCGCCGCCTTTTCCCTTTTGCTTCAAGCAGTTAAACCCATTTGTGACACGTGTCCTGTCATGGTTTTAATTAGCCACCTTTTGCATATTTGAGCAGCTGCAGCAAGAGCTTTTACTCAACTCAACGCACACACAAACACACGTCATGCCTCATTCACTCACTCAGGCAATTAAATAAACATCATTACAAGCATCACACGCCCACCCCCACCCCCACAACGATTCACCCAGTGACCCAAACTGCAGCAACCTGACCGAAAAACAACGAGGAGTAGCAGAAGGATAACGAAACGAACATCGCTGTTGGCGCTCAACCAGACGATGATAGTGGCGGTCAGCCGAAGGCTTCTGCTGCCCGAATCCTAAACCAAGTCACATGCACTGCAAGCGCGACTACGACGACGACGACGACGGGAATTTGACGCGTTGCGACGTCGCGTCGCATGAATTTGACAGCTCGGCACGCATTTGCAAGGCTACTGACCTCGACACCACTACAACCACACAGCACACGTACATAAATACATGTGCGAGAGCAGGAAATTCAGAGAGTGTGAGAGAGAGGGAGCGAGCAAACGAACGTTTTCGATTGTGTTGCATACATTCACTGGCGATTTATTGCAAGCGATTGAAGTAATACGAGCGTGTAAATGAGAGAAACTATGCAGTTGATGCTGTTAATTAAGCTGATGAGAATGCCACTGATGATGAAGATTATGATTATGGAGATGATGATGTAAATTTACATTGTTTCGCACGTGTTCGCATGCATTTTGGCATCTGAGACGTTGCTGGTCGCTCGGCATTGCGTTGCCCAGCTGGGAGTGTGGAGCAAGTGCGAGTATGTGAAGGTACTCATTTACTGTCAGTCGCAGAGATTGCGAGTGGGCGAGTTGATACTGTTAATTTTCATTAAAATGCCAACAGCTTGCTGGCATGCTTAGAATTCCAATGCGGTTTAAGCTGAAATCAAATGCAAGCAAGGGGGGCACGAATGTACACCGCGGCGCATGCATAGCTACAAGATTGCGAGTAGGAAGAAGTTCGAATAGCTGCTAAATTTCAGTTAAAACATTATCGAAAGTTTAGGTACCAATAAGGGAAAAAGTAAGCTAAGGTAAGTTGAGTCTTATCGGCATAAATACTCAGAAGAGCTAAACTATATAGTTGTTCTTATTACAACCTCTTAATCACCAGTTTTGTGAGCAAGAAAAGTTGGGGAGCTTAATTTCCATAGCACCAAAGTAAATACAAAAACGGAGTATGCCTTTCCAGAGTTTATTTATCTTACTTATGTATTTATGTACTTACGTATGCACATATATGTATGTACATATGTGTACGAACGATGAAATGGAGAACATTGTGCAACTGAGCGCCATTTTCGCGACAACAGAAATGATTAATGAAAGTTTTCAATTTTTATAAGCCATTTAGGACACCTTTAGAACATAAATTAAAACAAAAAATGTCATAAAGCGCTGGTGAATGAGTAAAAACTGGAGCAACACCTGGTCAAATGAAAACTTAGCAAAAAAGTATTTTCCACAAAAAAATATTCCATTTAGAAAAGATGGAAAGCTGCTTTCTTGTCAAAAAATCAAAAAAAAATGCATGTACATACATATCTATGTGTGCCTTAAAAACTATGATCATGGGTTTAGAGCTTGGCCTTAGTTAGTTTAGAGACTTCGTTCATTAGCACCGCTTTTGCTCAAGGCATTCAATGTGGGGAATAAGGGGAATAATATTTCATTCTTCAGTGTTACGTTAGGTTGGATTACAGTGACGCACATAATCAATTTAGAGATTGTCCTGACCGCAGACCAATTATTCAGCCGGCAAAACGCCGCGGGCCAATTACGAATTTACGAATGCGGCTAATTTCAATGCTTGATAGTTCCTCCGGGGTAACGGGTTAGATTCCTAAACTTACCGCGTGACTACCAATCGCGAAATAACCTGTCAGAATCGCTTTCCACAGCGAGAGCTGAGTCTTTGCAAGCATTCTTAGGTGTTCGTTCTTGGAATACTTATAAATTTCAATTTCTGTTTTTGCAAAAAATTTTTATAAAAGTTGCATGGAAATGGATATATTGATTAAATAACACTGGTCTACAAGGGTTTTGCGAATAAGACGGGACCTGGTGTTTCCGAACGGATTTTTCGTGCTGAACACGAATCTCTAAATAAAAATTTTTAAGTCCGCCATATTCGACCCGTCATCTTAAATTTTTAAAATCTAACTGCAGATTCGTAATCAGCGACTTTTAATATAGTTAAAACCTTGGCATTATTAATTTTCTATGATCGTTTAAGATTAAATTCTTTCTGTGATCAATTTTTCCTGCACCCCTAAACACAAATACACCCCCTGCTTTAAGGGTGCACGCGATCAATTCGGCATAGGGCTCATTCGAAAGGGCACGGTTTAGCCTTTAATTTCTGATATATGCAAAATTTGTACCACGTCAGGGTTCAGCTCTATAATTTTTCGAAAATGGCCAAAAACGCTGTTTTTAGGGGTTTCAACCCCTTTTTTCTCGAAAACGTGACGTGATGGGACATTTTTGACCCCGGATTCGTGTTCAGCACGAAAAATCCGTTCAGAAACACCAGGTCCCGTCTTATTCGCAGAAAAAAAGTTGAAATTTGTAGACCAGTGTAATCGACAGTAAAAAGTGCTCTAATTCACATACGACTTTCCAGATTAGCTGGAATAGAAAGAAAGTGTAGATAAGTGGACACCGCATATTCATCTATGCAGAGGCATTTTTGCATCTA
This sequence comes from Rhagoletis pomonella, assembly GCF_013731165.1. Taxonomy (NCBI): domain Eukaryota; kingdom Metazoa; phylum Arthropoda; class Insecta; order Diptera; family Tephritidae; genus Rhagoletis; species Rhagoletis pomonella. The sequence continues at coordinate 64,983,557 of NW_023458561.1, read as the reverse complement.
AAAGAATTTTTTTTTTTCTTAACTGGGTAACGTAGCTATAACCTATACATAGCGCATATGCGGCTCTATAAAATGCCTATTGGCGTTGCAGGGAAAATCGGAGGTTGGGCATTGGGGCGGTCCAAAAATGCATATCAAAAAAAGTAAAGTCGGAATTTTTATGCTCTCACCCACTGGAATTGTTCTATACCCAAAAAATATACCCCAAATTTTTTTTTATCAAAAAATATTTAGAGGTCGCTCAAAGCTCTCAAAGTTTTATATGTATTTAATATATGAAAATCAATATTTTTCGATCAGAAAACTCGTCTTCACTAGTTTCCCAATTATAATACCCAATTATTAATTTAACCACTCTTTTAGTAAATATATTTTATAGGTCAGCCAAAACCCTCAGGAAATGCAATGGGGAAATAAATAAAAAAATCATAGTACTACAAATTGGTTAAATAAACAATTGGATATTGGAAATCTCCTGAAGAGACCCAAAGCTTTCCGATCGAAAACTATTAATTTTAAAGAATTCTATACCATTTCACCGAAAAGTTTTTTTTTTTCAATATATATACATATCGAGCCCTAACCGCCAAAATAACGTAAGCGAAATTTTTTTCGAAATTTCCTTTTTGATGCAGAAATATTCCTACCGCTTCCAGATGCGTTTCTGCATCAAAAAGAAAATTTTTAAAGAATATGTTGTTTACGTTATTTTGGTGGTTAGGGCTCGATATGTATACATGGACAACTTTGAGCGCTTTGAGCGACCTCTAAATATTTATTGATTTCAAAATAAAAAAATGGGAGAATAATTTTTTTTCGATGTTGAACAATCCTAAGGGGTGAGAGCATTAAAATTGCGACTTTGCTTATTTTGGACCACCCTATTGTGCATGCATATACACTCGTTGTTTTTGACTATCAACCTTTCTACTATGCAATCGTACCAATCGACGGAATTCATTTGCATTTTGACGCCTTTGCTAATCGTCAGAATGTCGTATTTGTACTAAGTACAGAAAACCCGCAACTCACTTTCGGAAACAAATGCATTCACAATGCAGTAACCGAACAAAACATTCGTACGAATTTTCTGCAAAACTGTGCTAAAAATTTCCAAATATCTGCAAAACTTTTCATATTTTCATCAGTAAATATATACATATGTATTTATGTCAGTATTTAATCATTTAATCCTTTAGTACCGTCAGACATATCCGGGCGTTCCTTGACCCACCTTTCAGCATTCGCATTTGATGCATTCACATTTCATTCATTCTATCTCTTCGTCGCTTATTAGCAAATCCCATGCTTGCCACACCTTGAATCACATAGCTCCTAGAAACCATGCAAAAGATGCGACTAATCCAGGTTGACTTCGGTAGCAATTGCAAAGGACCATGCGTCTATTATCACTTTTGATCTCTTTATTTGAAATGAATTGTTCGCTTTTGTTCGAGCATTGCCTATGAAGAGACCAATTGTACCCCTTTATATCCGAATGGCTATAAAAAGTGGCTAGTCGCTTAAAAAAAATAATAATCCTAATAAAAAATTACGCCAGCTGCGATTTAAACCGGGGTTCTCAGACGTCGAGACTAATTGATCTCCAATGATACCGGCATGAGACTAGTTGCGATCCCGGAATACTCGCTTTAGAGATTCGTCGCACAATTTTTTACAGAGTACACACTTACATACATACATATGTACATACGAGTAAGTATGTTTATATTCTGCAGTACCCATTTATATGACTGTGTGTGTGAGTGGCGACGCCATGCACATGATGGCATCCAAAGGAACTGACTGCCTTGGCCTGATGTGCTTTTCATGGCAGCTACGCTTTTGTGCGCTTTTTCATACAAATGCCACTTTCATTTGAGCAGAGAGACAAACAAACTTATTTATGCTTTTTTTTTTTGTTGTGTGAACCTGTGTGCATGACTGAGACCCTTTTGTAGTTTTGAAAGGAACAGGTGAATTAAAGCAAGAACAAAATAATCATGTCGGTATGTAGAAGGTAAGTAAGGGCGTATTTGCATTGTGCGAAACTCTGTGTGTGTGGTTGCGCGTGCGTATGTAAGTATGTGGGTGGGCGCAGGGGCAGAGGGTGGTGCGTTCAACGTTGACACAGCATCAACAGTAATTGTTGTCTGCCGCCATTGTTGTTGTGCGAGCGCGTTTTGTTAATCGTACATCCTTGCAATATTTGCCTTTTAGCCAAGTTATCATAAAAACCTTTCCCCAAAGTATGCATTTCACAAAGGTGAAATAAACTTTTGTTGTGTCTTTGTCGCATTTTTTATTTTTTTTGTTTTTGCTTGCTTTCATCATCTCATACAGCTAGGTAATTGCACTTAATATTTGCATAGCTTTGCGCCTTTCTTATACAGTTCTTGCCCTAGAAACCTACTTTTAGTAGCCGAGCATTCGTTTAAGCAATGAAAAAGTAAAGTAAAATTAACAGAACATTTTATGAACCTTTCGACATAAAAATGGCATTCGTGTATTCAGCGTTTGGTAGCTCATAAGCATTTTTGCGCGCTTTGGGTCAACTTGGCAACCCTATGCAAAGCTTAAACTTAACTCAACTCTCAGGCATTTGCGTGCGCAAACATTTATTTGCCTACTGTCAGCTACTTTTACACAGTTCGCTTGAGCGCCTAAATATAGGCAAGAGCTTGTGTGTACTCAACGTGGCAAATTAAATATTTGCTATGAAATTTGTATGTAATAAACGCGTATAAAAGTAAACAGTGCATTGTGAAGTCGACGTTGTGAGTAGGAGATTAAAATGATAATCACGCACTTGTGACACTTTAAGCTGTAACTGTTTCAGGTAGAGTAAGTAGGTTAAGAAGTTCCGTATCCTTAACTGTTTAGTTGTTTTCTGCTACTGCATGATACTTTCAAAAGGCTCACTCAATAGTGCATTACTTACCGTGACATTTCTGAATTGTCATACCTGCAAAGAAAAGAAAAAAATCGATTAAATTACTTATACAAAAAATGAAAATTAAGTCAAAAAAGTAGTAAACTTGGAAATATATTTAGTAATAGCGCTCTTACACGTTGTACTATTAATCAGTCCAATTGGAGCCTGTAGATCACTCCTTCTTTGTCTGCCTCAGGGTTTTTAGGGCAGCTTTGCTGTCACCACATATGCTGATTTTATGTTCGTGCCACCTTTCGCCAATTATCTTTTCTGTCAATTTCAGTATTGCAAAGACTTGCGATTGAAAGTCCATTGCCATCGCACCCAAAGCGGTACCGTTTCAGTCTTTGAGCCGTCGGTATAGAAAGTTTTCACCGAACTTTCGAAGAGAGTGTCTGGATCTTTCCATTCCTCCCTTGTAGGAAATCTAACGACGTACTTTCGTCTAAAGGAGACCCCAGGTATCAGTTTGTCATTAGGTGCCAAAAATAAAGGAAACCCTTCTGAACAACTCTCTTTGCCCAGAACTTTGATCGTGCCACAGACCAAAAGAATGCAGTCTGACACATCGTTTTCATTGCCTCCTTTTGGATCGCTAAATCCAGAGGCGGCAAATTCAACAAAGCATTAAGAGCCGGCCTGACGCTGTACTCTTGGCGCCCGTCATGCCTATACATACGCTCCTTTGTCGCCTGTTGAACACGGAAACCGAATTCAAGTTCTGAGGGGGCATACAACTGTGGGACCCTCTATTTGTGTAACAACATCAAGACGCACAACACAAATGGGAGTAGAAGCTCGGCCAAACACTTTACAAAAATTCAAACTTCAAATATTTATTTCAATTATTTAAAAAGGTCAATATAGTTATCCCGCTTGATTACACAAATATTCATCAAAAATTTGTATGTGCATATTTAGCATTTATTGTAAAGCAGCATCGTGGTAATTCATATTTTCTAGCCTTTGTCCTTGCCACTTGAAATCATAGCTTATGCTAAGCGAAGTATTAATTTAATTTACAAAATTTTCACACAGCTGCTTTTATGATTTTGATTTAATCGAATTATGTGCACACAGCCACCCGCACGAATAGTTGAGCCTCAGGCGTAATAAATGACACCACAGCCTAAAAGTCACCCTTTGTCAGCGCATTGATTGTTCTAAGCTCATTTGTTTGAGACATCAATTCATGTAATATTTAAATCTCTGTGCGCAAATTGCTACAATATTTGGTGGCTTTTAATTCTTGAACTTGCACATTTCAGTGCGTGTAGCGAGAGGGGAAAGGGGCAAGCGAGCTGCATAAAGTAAGTTAAACATAGCAAATAGGACAAGGGCGGTCTTAAGTATATAACAAACTGTCCTTACTGCAACCCTTTTCCTTCCTCTTCTTCGCCTACAGCTCCTCCATTATGCCAATTTGCTTGTCCACAAAACGCTTTCATTGCCCAACATTGTAGGCATTTATACATAGCACTCGCTTCTCGTGCATTCATTGTACATTTACTGCATTCACTGCAAACAATTCAGTTGCCTTTTCATTATAGTTCCGTTCCTTTGCGCTACTTACTATGCCACTGCTCCTTCCGCTTCTTCTTCTTCTTCTTCTTCTTCTTACCCACATACAACTGACTTACTCAAAAATTCATTTAAACTGATAATAAATTTGTTTCTGCAAAACAATTTAAAACTTTGTTCATTTATAAGTAATGAGAGGACGACAGCAAGCCAACAGGCAAATCAAGCCCAGCGCAGTCAAGCCAAGCCAAGCCAAGCCAAGCCAAGCCAAGCCAAGTTGTTGGTCATGAATGTTTTTTGCGTTGGTGTTGGTTTTTGCATGAGCACCGCTGCGGGTCAGTCATAAAAGTGCTCGCATTGTACTCATTTTCATTTCAGTTCGTACATACATAGAGTATGGGTGATGAGTCGACGTTATTAACACATGCACAACTATTCAGTATCGCATGCATTTGTAATACATACTTATATTTTAATGTGTGCTTATGCACGAATATTTATGACATTGTGTGTGTACGCTTGAATTGCTAAGCGTAAAACAATTGCAGCTGAGCTGTGGAAAGTACTTTTGGTCAAACTCAAGCCAAATTATTGCCGGCAGTTAGAAAACTAGTCTTTATTCATATGTACGAGTATGTGGCTCTCTTTTTGTGTGTGTGCTGATGCGAAAGGATTTATACGAGAATGCGTTTTAAAATAACTTTGAGTTATTCGCATTAATTTGTGCTTCTACGAATATACATACATACATTTATTTGCATATGATTGTTTTAATGTTTAAATGCAGATTGCGGAAATATTAGGGGATTTCACTGGATTTCAATTGCAAATTTTCGGATTCGGAAAGTTTGAAACAATTCAAGGCGAATAGCTTTCTTTTTTTACGGGTTTGAAACGAAACTCCCGGATGGAAAAATTTTATATTGTTATTAAGAGCCAGAAGTGGTAGCAGCACTAGTAATACCTGCCTAAATCGGTTAGTCTATCGACCAAACTCAACCAATTATAGATAGCTTGTTGTTTAGTAAAGGTAAGTGATGTCACTCGGGGTCTCTCGGGGGACTGCCTTTCCGGACAACATCCCTTGCGGTCAGGACTGCGGTGTTTGATAGGCGTGCAGGGCTGCCAGACATTTAAAGTCTAAACTCCGTACACGGTCAAAAAGTGGTTGTTAGTAATCTGATAAACAAATCATATCCAAACACAATCGATCACGATCGGCATCTGTATTATGCTTTACGTCTTTGTGCAAAGCTCCCGCGTGCAAGTCCTCAATTAAGCTTTCTCTATATGATACTTGAAAGCTCATTTCATTTGAGCTTTTAGTTACAAGGGGTACAAGTGCATATTTATTTCGCTTCGCATTTATCGAGTAAGCATCGTTTGTTTTGCATTTTTACTGTTTTTTGGATCTTCGTTTTTTGTTTTACTTTTTACTGTTTGAAATATCGTAAATAATAGATGGCTTGTGTGAAGATATTTATATAATTCCAAATAGAAGTGAGCGATTTTCTAGCCACACTAGCCAGGTTTTTATTGCTAAGGAAAATATCGAGGTTAAGGAAGCCGATCCGATGAAGATCATATATTGCCAGATGAAGCAGTGTACGACGCGGAAGAAGATTTTCAGATTGAGGTGAATGTTGCGGTGGACAGCGGACAGGTTCCACCGGACACCTAGCTCGAAGAAAATCATAAGGGCAGCCGACAATAACTAATGGGCCTCGCGAGGAATAGTAGGGTCACTTTCTGCCTCCCAGTTTGTCTCGCTCAACCTTGGAGTAAACGTCGGTATTATTCTGCCGTCGATGTGGATGGATAATTGTGGCTCCTTTGTGTAAATTATGAAAAGCGCGCCACTGGTTTTTAGTGGAGAAGTAAAGCCTTCGGGTAGGCCATCAGTTTTAGTACCTTGCGGTTCACTCCTCATATCACCAAGGGCAGAACTATTCCTTAGGGCGATCCATGAGTTGCAGGAGTTACACCTAACTAAAGTCTAATTCTGATGGAGCCGTTTCTGGCATACGCAGCACAAATAGGTTTCTAGTCCGTGGTTGGATTCGATTCTAGCTCGAAGCAGAAGAATGGGGAGTAACCTTGCTGCGAGGTATTGCAGGAACGCAGTCGATAATAAATCTTGTACTAAGGCAAATGTTATCTAAAAATCAACCAACTCCGAATGATCTATTATGTTTATGTTCCGCCTCAAAGTAACAATGATACACAACGAGAGGTCAAACTTATAGAGTTTAACCGCTTGCATATTTATCTTTATTTGTCAAGTTCACCACACTATGCATTATCCCGGAGTCCAAATACATTTTTAAGCAATTTTTTTGCACCAACAAGCTGTAGATTTTCGCCAATAGCGGATTTTTTTTTTAATGTTTAAAGTCCCGAGCATCCAGCTTGTCGGCGCTCACAATACATTGTTAATGATGTTTGAAAATTGGATTGGAGACGTTTAAGCCATGTCCCACAGGGGGCAAATTTCAGTTTCCTCTATGGAGACTCAAAAAATTAAAACTGAGACTGAAAAAATCGCTCATTTCATTTTTAAGGGCCACCCTAATATACACACAAAATCAAATAAACATACAAAACAAATGAAAAACGAGTAACCTTTAATTTTTACAATCTTCTTTAGTTTGTTTATTTTCCCAAACGTGGTCACGCTTTAATCTACTTCCCCAGTATTTTTCCCTTCTGTCTCAATTCTCTTCCGCACTCCCTTCACCCGTGTTTTTCTTTAGCTATACTTTCGCATGCATGAACAACGTATGGGTGTATGTCGGACGTCCCGATTACCTTTTTAGTCTGGATCGCATCACACCTACGCATTGTTCGCTTTGAGCTCAGTCAGGACTGCTGGGAGCCTTCTGCTCTCTGTCTTCTATCTTTTTGCCTGTCGCCTTCAGCATTCCTTCATTCCGCTCGGGCACATTTCTGGGACGCCGCTGTTGAGCTCACCGTTTTATCATTAAATTTAATGCATATAATATTGGCTAATGATGTTTACAGTGGGGATTAGGCGAGCATTAAACTTGCCATGGAATGCCACAGTGGCCACCTGCGGTGCGGTTATGGGCTCTTCCACATACATGCGCACACACACACACCGATGCACATTGACATCCTTAGCCACAGGACTCCAACCGCCAGTCACAGCATATCACATTTTGTTGTAGTCACCAGCTGCTCGACCTTAGTTACTTTAGTTGTTTCGAATGCGGCGAAGGTGTTCTAGTGGGACACTGTGGCATTAGTGTCTATTTGTTTGTGTGTGTGTGTGTGTGTGTGTGTGTGTGTTTGTTAGTGTGAGTAATAGTGGGTGTACATATTGTTTGATGTTTTGTGCATACATACATACATACATTTTCACGTAAGAAACTTTAGGCTTGCATTAGTTTCATTTGCTGCTCCGCTCTGCGCCTTCGTTGCTGTTTCGTGTCGTATTGTTTTGTGTCATAAAATTGGTGCCAACAAAAATGGCGCGTCCATCCGCCATCATCACCGCAGCAGCAGCCATCACCACAATTAACAGTTTCACCATTACCATTATCACAACACTGTTGTCGTCAGCGCCTTGCTAGTCTAGTTTCTCTGGATGTGCTCATCAACGCTGTTTACCGCCCCTTTTAGTTGCTGCTGCTTTAATTGTTTGGCTTTACTTGACTTCCTGCCTGCTGTTTGCCTTCTCGTGTTACTTTAATTGTTGTTGCGCATTACTTTTACTTATTGCTGTTTTGTGCTTAATTCTTTGCTTTGGCACATCGTTTTTAGTACTTATATATATATGCATGTATGTATATACATATGTTGTTGATTTTTGTTAGTACTATATGGCATTAGTTGAAGTCTCTTGAAGTTGGTTTTTAAAGCCGCAATTTTTTAGCAAAGCTTAAACCGCAGCGACTTAAATTTTTTCGGTCCGATGAAAATTTTTGTAAGTTGTCGCCGAATTCATTCGGTAGAGGTTTGAATAAATGCGATCAGTTTTTAAAATGAACTTAGGACTTTTAATTTGGGTGAGTGTGTGAGAATGTTTGTTGCTTTTTCAGTGAAATTTGTTATACAGAAATATTGAAATCCGTAACAGCATAGTTATAGCATACGTTTAGAGAAAAGTTGCCACATAATTAATTCAAAAGTTAAATAGAACATTACAAAAATGTGGGAAATATTTTTTAACGAATTCCCACCGAATAAATAATTAAAAACCGATTAAATATAATAAGTTAAACGAAATATTTGAGTTTAAGAAAGTTTTATTGCAAATATTTAGAAGTTCAAAATCAATTTTATAAACAAGTTAAAAAGAAATATTTTATTATATGTACCAGACGAGAGGTACAACTTTCTACCTATGTATATATTTCGAAAATACTCTTGGCGAGGGTTACCATCACCTAGAAATTTAAAATCAATTAAATTTTAAATTTAGTTAAATTAAGACTTACCAATATCGAGCCCTAACCGTCAAAAAGAGATAAGCGACATTTTTTTTTTTTCAAAATATTATTTTTGATGCCAAAATGCGACTAGATGCTCCATGAGCATTTTTGCATCAAAAATAAAATTTTTGAAAATTAAATTCTATTTTAAATTATAATCTCAACGAAATGGGCCAATATGGATGCCAAACAGACGAGATTTAATACAAACTTTATCACGAAAACATTTTTAAGCCGATTGCCATCTATTTAAAAAATTAAATTCATTATTATTGAAAGTTAAAAGCTGCCTTGATTGTTTTTTGCTGCCACCAGTTTAAAATACATACTATTTCAAAAGTTAAATAAATTATTGCAATAAGGATATCAGTCGATATTCCCCTTTCGCTTGTTACAAAATATTACAAAATGGATTGCAAAGGAAACGTTTTTGAGAAAATATTGATACGAAAGTAGTTTTGAAGAGGGTACACCTGTTTAAAAAATTATATATATATATATATATTTATTATATTATATTAGTTATATAATCTAAAGGCTATTTAGCTATGGAATTAAATTGTTTTTTATACTGAAACTGCCAATTTAGTTGGAAATCGATACCTTCAGCATGTTATGGATGTTCGACACAATGACCCACTTCTTTATGTAAAATTTATTATTTTTGGTGACATAATTTATTTTTTGTTCTGTTACATTGGGAATCATTATTGAACTTCATTAATGACAACCACTTTTTCTTCAAAAATGTAGCAGGCAACAAGGAAAACCTTTAATTTTACATTATTTTAATTCTTCATGACTTTACTCTCGATTTAGACTAAAAGTAATTTTTTCCCACTTTCTAATAATACAAGTTGACAAACAATTCCACCTCTGACATTTGATCATCATTTCTCATGTAAAATTTTATTGCTGAATTCAAATAAGAAAATCAAATATAATAGAAGATTTTCTAAGTTGGTTAAAAAAGCTGGAATTTTAAGTGCATATACACCCAGACAAATGTACATAAAATAAATAAAGCGTAATAGGCTGTTTCCACCAAAGACCTAACTGCAGTCGTGGGGTGATCGGGAAAAAAGTATTTTGTTGTTAATTTTGTACACATTTTACTTTAGTTTTATTTATTAGTTTGAATTAATTCGATTTGCTCTGCTTCCACAAAAAAAATGGATTTGGAGCTCTTAAGTCACGATTTAACAGCACTTGCGGCAGACATTTTTTAGAAGAATAACGAAGTAATTCATCGCTCAAGATGAACTAAATAATTTCTGAGTTCCGAAAAATCTCTATACTAGATTGACTTACCATTAGTCCAGATCTTAACCCGATAGAGAATTATTTTTCCATACTATCAATATGAACTTTCCGTCGTGGGTGTCAATTTAAGGATATATGTACATGCATATATACTTATTTCGCACCTGACTACGACCTTTCTTAAGATTATTTTATTTATTTCAAAACCCGTGAATTTATGTAATTTTTTTAAGAAAGCAAAATTGACTAAAAATTCAAAAATATCTGTCGGCCTTCATAATTATTTCGGTATGTAGATAAAATGCCCTTTCTACTTTCACTTCTTCTGTTATGCTTTCAGATATGTATTTCCCTTCAAAAAATGTAATCCAATAAAATTTAGTTCAGTTGCGCAAATGAATTTTGCAAAATGCCTT
>NW_023458561.1:64923279-64972958 GCF_013731165.1 Rhagoletis pomonella | reverse complement strand
CGACACGCTGTTGGTCATTAAGGTCACACATGTGTTTTGTGGCACTTTTTAGTGGTTGAGCGTTGTGTAGTTTTAATTTTGTGTTTTTTTTTTGTTTTTTGTAAGTAGTTTCTTGCCATTTGTTCGATTTGTTCCGAGCATTATTGGTAAGGTTTTACAGTCATTAACGCATAAATTAGGAACGTTCATTTGTAGGAATTTAAAAAGAAAATCTCACATGAAAGAGACGGATGTGATTACTTAACCGGATGGTTTAGACAATTATTTGTGAAATATTTATACTTCTCTTAAAGAGAAGGGCATTTCCCAAACAACAACAGATATTTCGCGGATAGTAGAAAAAAATGTATCTTACTGGCTAAGCTTCTTACTCGATATAGTCTCGATACTCAGGCTTTTTTCTGTAGAATAAAAGTCCAAATACTCTGTTCTAATTTATTGAAATCGCTCACATTGTTTAGCAAATCCACGGATTCTCGTGACTCTTAGTGCACTCAAAATACAAGTAGCGACTGATGTGGTAATGACCTGAATTGGGATAAGGACTATGCAGCCTAGCAGCTTTTAATATTGACTAAAAAAGAAAAAGAGACAGTCCAAGTGCGTAAAAGCTCTTCGGGAATTTTTATTTTGAAAATTTTGGGGCTTAAAAAATTAAAAAAATTACTGAGTCTACATACGAGTATTTTGAGGCACAAATAAATATGAAAAAAAAAATCGAAATAGAAAATTATAAAAATAACCATTTTATGGATTTTTTAACCAACTTCAAAAAATGAGAAAGGTTACCAGTTTATTGGATTTGTTTTTTTATGTTTGTTACCTGTTAACTTTTCGATAATTTTTTGATCTGAAAAGTGGTACTTCATCGGTTAATGAAGAAATTAACGAGCATTGAAGTCGATTGCAGTTTTTGCTTAATAATTACTTGTTTTTTTTAGAGACATCGAAAAAATTGTTGAGTTGGTATTTTCCAGAGATTTCTAGGTGCATTTTGAGTTTTTTCGAAATATTTCGGGTTTGCTCGAGAGTGTTCGTGCATTTTTCGCTGATCCAAATTGCTTTTTTGTGACTGTAAAAAAGGCAGCAGACATTTTTTTGTTAGAGGTGGGTTCGATCCCCGGTCCCAGAAACATCTAAATTGGAAAACCTCCGAGTGCATTTCTACCAAGGAAAAGCTTCGCATAAAAATCCATTGGCATCAAAATATTATTACGTACTATTATTACGTTTTCTAAACAATTTCGGTTTATTTAATTATTTTGGCATATGCGATAGTTTTTGTAACCGATTTCTTAACGTTTGCTATTAGACCATAATAATAATAATAGATTAGCGCTTATAAAATGTTCACTAACACATGGGCGAGATTCACCGGTAAATCATAGAGGGATAAATATTCCAAGTTAGTAAGATGGGAGTGTGTGAAGATCTGTGCGATTTCCCCCTTATAGAGCAGTTTTGGTATACTTACAGAATCTTTTAAAACTCCCCGTAAATAGTCTTAATATTTGATAAAAAGCTACTAGTCCCCTTAATAATAATAGCCCACTGAATGCTGGAAAACTAAGTAGGAGATAATAAAATTCATAATTGCATAATCACAAACGGCAATATAGATTTTCCTTTCAACTTTAGGGTCTGCGTATTCTTCCAACACCAGCTATGTTTGGCCTAGACCGGGCTGCAGAAATTCAAAAAAATGCGTGTTTGTACTCTTCAAGTTAGTAGAAATCCCCTAGAATTTGTTTAAACAGTTTTGAAATATTTTTCCAGCTACCTCCTTATGCAGAAGAAATAATATTCATTACCTTGAGCATTATATGGTAATGGTTTGAAGATCCCTTTGATTTTTTTGGCTATGACACATTACACTGGCTTTTGCCTGTAGAATTTTTGTTTCTCAAAGAAGTTGATCAGGTTTTCTGAAACAAGCACTTAAAAAAAAATTATCTAAAAGCTTCAATCATTCTTTTATCACTTGGGGGTTTTTCAAGTTCTTTGATTTTCTACTTTTGAACTTTTTTTTGAAATCTATGAAAAGTTTCAATTAAGCCTCTGCTCAAAACTACTAAGTAACCTTGCTGCGGTGTGAAAGCTTTGAAGCTTTCATTTATTTACTATGCATACTATTTTACTTCACTCTTTAGCTGCTAAATATTCCAAAATCCATCACTCAACTTTCCCACACATACGCACACACACTACTTATTTTAATCGCCAGCCACCCACAAAACAAACAAGTATTGCTTAGTTGCATCAGAAAGTTTAGTAAAATAACCATTTTGGAGTACTTGTGGTTGACATTTGGTTTACTTTTCGACACTCATACACCACTTATTCACACACGCAGTAGGCAAACCCACCTACATACGCACACTTACATACATACATACACTTTAGCCTGCAGCCAGAAATATGACCACACATATTGGCTTATGTATTTTCAACAATTTGATATTTTCTATGCAAATATTTTGCGTTATACATTTTGCTAATGGGCGAATTTCAACAATTTACTATGAAAGTTTTTAAGCTTGTTTAAGCATACAACAACAAATAATACATTATTACAGCAACAACAATAAAATTGAGCATACACTTACTTATATGTAAATGTGCATGTTGATTGCTTCCATGAAATTTCAAAAATTACTTAAATGAGTTTTGGGGAATAAACAGGTCATCAAATCTTAGTTAAATGGTCATCTAAAATACATATCTACATTAAAAGATATGCTCTCAATTTGTTATTTGAAAAGAAAAAATTGCATAATATTTAGAAATGGCATACAGACTCGTATATACATACATAAGTACATACTAAGGATTATCACAAGGGAAAATCTGAATAGTATAGAATGGAGTTGTGGATGACCGAATGAACCAAAAGTTACTTTTTTAAGCACAAGGCATTATTTCGATTGCAATTAAGGAGTAGAGAAGAAATTAAAATGATATGGAAGGTCAGGTAGGCGTGAGAATTCATTAATAATCTGCAAACTTATCAGACTGTTTTATGAATCTTAATAGTTTGTCGAGGTGAAGATAATGTACCCCGTCCACCCCCAATTTAACCGATCCAAAAATTTACCGTAAAAGGCTGACGAAGTTGGGGCAGCTGCAGTGAAAATTAAGTGGGCCATCTTCATCAGCCAAATAAAACGTATATACACAGTGGATAGTCGTGGATATCCACAGTGACCATACACATGTCGTCCTCAAGGATTGTTCGATTATTCTTCAAAATGCGATTCACATGATGCTTCTCCGGCGGCTTCAAGTCTATATCCATAAGCTGGATATATTGAAGGAAAAAAGTGTCTGTTCAAATAAAATGGGGATTATTTGTGAGTCCCATTTGAATTTTAACAAGAAAATAAATAAATAGTGCGAGATAAAATGCAAGGCTGCAGATTTTCAAGACCTACATATGTGTGGAGTTTATGAGAATAGACTCAGAAACTCCCTTTTACCTCTTAAAAGCGAACCACCTGGGAGCCTGGTGGCATACTAACTCATAATAGGGTTTTTAGGTGTGTCCAGTCTTTAACTGTATGTAGCTACATATGTCTCTTTAGGGGTAGGTTTTCTACTAAGCCTGTGGAAAACTGCCAAAAGAGGGCACAAAACGCTGCTTCAGTTTGCCAAATAAACTGTTATGATTTCAAAATTGCTTCTGATTCCTGAGAAAAGCTAAATAAAGTCATTCGAAGGACACTTTTCCTTCAAAAACCTGGCAAATATTAGTTTCACTACTTGACTGGGCGTGAGCTACCGCGGGCTTTGTACTCTTACCCGGTATACTAGTGGTAAAACCTGAATTTCTATTGGGGTATTCACAACGGTGTAAAGTTTTAAACGCAGTGGTTCGGGAATTCTATGGAATGAATCTACTTTCATGGAACTAAAATAAAACGGGAGCCGTAATTGAAATGAAATAGCAGCTTTTAATTTCAATAAATTATTTCGTACACCACTGGAGATGTGCAAAGTTTTTGCTGGAAAAAGAAAATAGAAAATATGATAATATTTTGAATAAGCCAACAGAACCTCTAATGTTTCACAGTTTTAGGAGAGTTACTAATATGCAACTTCCGTCCAATAAATTCTACTAACATTATAGTATATGTGAAAGTTTATGATTGTATGAGTATATACTTATATATGTATGTTGCTACTTCACACTAAAATAGCTCAACGTATTTCAATGAAATTTGCACTCAGGCGTGTGGAGTATAAGCTGGATATAAAAATCGGATGGTTTTCAAGAGAGTTGCCACCTTTTTCAAAAGTTAGTATCAATTATTTAATAAGTTCAATAAAATATTGCAAAAATTTTGGGGTCAAAAGAAAGGGTTTCCAAAGCGAGTTACTTCGAAAATATTTCTTAAAACAGCTAAAACGGATTTATAAATAAGTTAAAGGAAATATTTTAATATAGGAATCTAGCGATAGATGTTTAAAAAAGGTTTATTTAAAAAAAGCATTTAAAATGGGTACCACATGTGTATTTAGAAATTTTAATTCAACTTTACAAACAAGTTAAAACAACTGCTTCTATTTCGAAAATATTTTTGTCGAGGGCTGCCACCAGCTAATAGACAAGTTAAATGAAATCCTACAAATATTTTAAATGTGTGTGAAGATGCATTTGCATGAGGCGATTTAAAAAATTCTATTTAAAATTGAAAGTTCTAGAAAGTCTACAGTATGGACTATTTTAAAAAAAAAATTACCAGTAAAATATTTTTAAAAGAATTTTCACTTGAAAAAGTTGAATTCAATTTTAGTAATAAAATTAAGTGTTATATCTAATGTAGACGGAAAATAAATAAGATTAAAATAGAACTTTTATTTTTGTAACGTAAATAAAGTATTGCGATCTGGATGTCAATCGAAAATACTCTCAACGAACGTTGCCACCTTTTTGAAATACAAAATAAATTTAATCAATAATAATGAAACATTACAAAAAAAATAGGAAGCATTTGGTTCTAAAATATTTTTAAAAGGGGTTTCCACACGTTTAAATGTATAATGAAATTTAATCAGCTACTTTAATGAGATATTTTGAAGGAAAAAGGTTAAGAAAAGCTTTATTTCGAACATATTTTAAAGGCGGTTGCCACCTGCTTAAAAGTTAAAAAAAAAAAACTAAAATGTTATATTACAAAGTAAATTTCAAACGAAAGATTTTCAATAAAACTTATTTTGAAAATGGTTTTGAAGAACCTGTCACCTGCTTAAAAAATTCCATTTAAGCAAACATTTGTAAAATGGAATATCTTTCGTCGTGCGGCAAAGACGAAGAGGCAATAAGCAAGTTCTCTATGTATATAAAATTTTGTAATTTCTGTGATATAATCTATAAATTTTTGTTGTAAAAAAATCTGGAATTTAAAACGAACTTCACGCGGGCGGTGCTGCGGGAAAAATCCAGCATGATAAAGACATAGTAAGGTAGAACCGCTAAGAGCCACGTTTTCAAGCATTATAATTTTAAAATTTACTCACAAACTCACACACACATTCTCATTTTCAATCTCAAGCAACAACAATTTTGAACAATTTCACTTTTTAATTTTCAGTTTTATATGTTTTTAAAATGCTGGGAAAACTTCAACAATTTTTATTGAGCTTGAGGCCGTTTTTTCATGAAAAACTATTGTAGAAAAGCAATAATTATAATTGTTATAAGGCCATAAATTAACAGAAACAATGTTGGGAAACTTAAAAAAATTCGTGGCCGACGTATTGAGAGAACGGCTCTTCCTTACTATGTTTTTATTATGAAAGCCTGTCATCAAATGCAAAAGATGGGCACAAGTTTTAATTTTACTTATGATTTGTAAGAATTCACTTTTACTACGATTCAAGTCTTGGCAAATAACTGCAATTTATAAATTAAATTGAGCAAATATTAGAAGAACATTTAATGCTGATTAAGAGCCTTTTTCAAAACATTCTTTTCACATTTGTCCTCAGCAATTTATTTCAAAGCACACCTAAACATTTTCGCTATATGCAATTAGATGGCCATATATAAATATTTATATGTACATATGTAAGTGTGTACGCAAACCTAAGCACGTGTGCTGGCCAAGCTCTATTGTAATGCATAAATTAATTTAATTTTCTTAATTGTTGTACTAAAATATTCTGCGGCACTTTATCTACAGTTTTGCACATTTGTCTCGGCGCCTACCGAGGCTGCTAAAGATACAGGTTTGCACGCTTGCGTACAAATACAGATAGATACATATATATCTATGTACTTAGCTATGCTTTTATATGTGCGACGCGACTGTGTGCGTCCATGGTGCTGGCTCTGATTGCCAAAGTGCTCATATCTCAGTTGAATGAGATGCAGTAGGCGCGCGCACTCACTCGCTTGCTCGAGCACATTCAAAGCGCATTTACTAAATGAAAAGTGAATTTATTGCGCTTGCATGCAAGTGGCTAAAGGTGGTCTCTGTATGTTAGCAGGTGTATGTACGTGTGTGTATGTGAGTGATGTAGATGGAAGTATGCAGCGCAGTGTATTTGGTGTACTTTGGTCTATGCAACGCTTAGTGAAAATACATAGTTCAACACCAAAGCTCAGACAGTATTAACCTCGTCACTAACCCGCATCAGCGTGGTGGCTAGGACGTGCCAGCGACCACCGTACATTTGTATGTACGTATGTATGCATGCAATCATATTTAGATGTACATATACAGACGAACCACAAACGCACCGGAAGGAAGTAAGTGTACTGCATGTGGCGCGTTTGTTTGAACTGTCGCTAACACACACAAGCATTCGAGCAAATGTATTACAACGTAAGTAAGTATGTGTGCCTCTAGGTTTGCTTAAACATTCAGCAATTTCCAGGTTGCATGTTAAATGAGAAAGAAAAAGTGGAGTAAAAGAAGTGTAAGTTGAAGAAGGTGCAGCCGCAGCCGCAGCCGCAGTTCCAGTCGCCAGCGAATGTCCTTTGCTGCAGGTGTGATGTGTATGTCACACACACACTAGCAATGCCTGCTGCTGCTGCTGTTGCTGCTGTAGTTGTTGTCGCTTTGTTGGCATAATTTGGCGATAAGACCCAGGCGCACTGTGCCAGCAATGGAGTCTACTACAACCGGCAACCAACCACTACAGCAACAGCAGCCACTGCATACATGCCTCTTATCGGCTCTACTCCCCTCTAGTTACTGCTATGTTGGCTCTCAGCCATTTGCACCTGTAAATCCAGCAAAAGTAGTCGCAGTTTGTTGGCATTTCTGCGGCAACTGATTTTACACACAAATCCATACACGTGCACGCGTCCGCATGCCACATTTATGTATGTATTTGTAGGCACATGTGTGTGTGTGTGTGTGTGTGTGTTTAACCACTCACCGACAAGAACTCGGTTTCTTTAACATACCTTCACCTTTTTTGTGGTTTAGTAATTTAGAAGTTTGCAGCAGCCAATTGCCAAGTGCTGGGTACATTCATGCAGAAAGTTGACAATCTTTTGGAACTTTGTGGGCGAAAGTGGATAAATGAACTGACTTAACCGAGCAACAGAGCCATGCACACAAATCTTTTACTCATACATACATGCATGAGCACAAACTTATGGTCGTATGTATTAAATGCATACACGTGTGGTTGCAGGTTAGTGCATATGTGGCATCGTGGCAAAGTTCCAAATGGAAGGCGTCGTTCTGTTCATAATAAATGATGAAGCTTGTGATTGAATTTGAGATATTGCCAAGCAGAGTCGTTTACTCTTCGTTTTTATGTTTCTTGTTCTTTTTTTTTTTTGAAGCAGTGTGTCAATGGCTTGGTTATACGTGTAAGAAGCTTAAAAAGTAGGGACGAACTGTTTAAGGACTTTTAGTGAAAAAATGTATTAAAGTGCAATCTGTGAACAATTCTTTATATAACGAGATACTATCTATTGATGGCGGAAGGGGTTCCTGCAATAATAAGAGCTGTAACATATATCCGGAGTGCCCTTAAATTATGGAAGGCATTTATTTCAATCCTGCTGAATTCCGGCAGTATCAAAAATTTTGGATAGCGATGTCCCCAAGTTCCCAACTGATGATGACGAAATCGATGTTCCAGCTGAGCTACTCAAATATGGCGGCGAGGTACATATACCAACTTCTATGAAAATTTTCTGTTATAAGCGTGTCTAACAATTGGAATGGAAGCTTGCGCTGCTATACAAGTGGCGACCCTGCCCTACGTGTCAATTAACGCGGATTCAGCCATCTGAGTATCGGGTTCTGAGTCTTCCTGAGCATGTTGTGTGAAAGACCGAAGCCCACCGGAAACATGCTGATGGGCTCTTATCTTTGGTGTTGAGAGCCACAACACCAGCAAAGCTTGGTGCGAACTTCAAACTTAAATGTGGCCAAGGAAACGATTTTTTCGATTAATGACCTTTCATATTTAAACTCTTAGGGGCCACTTCCTTATGTAGAATCAGGACGGGCCTTTATTGACCTTTGTAAGTGGAGGATCAACTGAAAAATAAATTACCAGATTATTTGATTTTTTTTTTAATGAAATAAAAATTCTACCAAAATGTCAACGAAGCGTTTCAGACAAGGCGGCTACCATTCATGTGATTTGTTTGAACTAATATTGTAGAAGATAATAGATGCTACAGAACTGAAGCACTCAATTTCGGTTTAGATACGGCAAGAAAGCGCGACGGCCTGGTGGTACATGAGGACAAACCCAAATACTTCCACTCATCAAACAAACAGTCAGGGCATGCGTGGCCGAGCTATCAACCCCTACATCGCCAGTAATGCAACCATATTCGGCTTAGTATTCAGGTCTCAATAAAGCAAACACTCCATATAAAAAACGCTTAAGAAATGCCGAAGAAATAAATTTAAGGTTAATTATTCCTTAAAATTATCGAAATAGGTTCACTTTAACATCCCAGTAGGAATATGTAATATATAGTAATCGAAAAAATAATCAGTAAAAGAATCCTTTTCACATTCGAAAATGCATTTTTTCCCCACGGCGATGTCCTAAGTATAGTGGGGCATTCAATTTTGTAAAACCTAGTGTCGAGAAATGAATGTGAAATGAATGAAATTTTTGAATACATTGGAATGCTGATTACATATTAAATAGTAAAAAAAAAATATATATATACGAAATAGTAAAAAAAACTCACTTGTTTTTAATATTTTTTTGAATTAAAACATCTATAACTCAAAAGTTATGCAACGAATTGATTAAAATTTTTTCGAGGCTTCAAGTATACGTCTATGAACTATATCCAAAAGCCACCAGCTTGATATAGTTTACACCATTGAAAATAAAGCTAAATAACACAAAGGTTACCTGTTTTTTCGATTTCCCCATATGAATAGTTTAAAAGCGAATAATGTTCGGAATGGCGATAAAAAATAGTGAAATATTCGGATTATTTAGTATCAGTTGAAAGTTGTATTTTTACATTTCAAACTGAGTTGCCTAAAGAGTTTAGAGTGGACAGAGCTTTTAAAGTGTTATTTGTACGCATGCACAATAATGAACTCGTTTTTCTAATGCGTTTTCAATAGAATAACACTTACGCTGAAGTTATTTGGAAGAGAATAATTTCAGATTTTTTTTTTTTTTTTGCGCTGAAAAAGTATTAGAATTCTTTTGCCAAATTCAGAAACCAATTAATCAACATGCTCTGGCAAACTAACAATGCTACATGCATACGCACAAATACAAAACAATATCAGATACTATAAATATTTTCTTTGTTCCATTTTTGGCTTAGAAAAGTCAATAAAGCCAGCCAGCTGGCCAGTTAAAGTGATAGCAAACAGTGGCAAAGGCATCGAGGCATATCCGAATGCAACAACAGGATATTAAAAGTTCTACAGTGCATATGAGTAAAAGTATACATATATACATATGTATGTATGTATATGAATGTATGTGAGTATGCTTGTAGGTATGTATGCCAGTTTGTAGTTTGTAAATGGATATGCGAAGAATGGCAATGAAACGACGATAAACAACAGTGAGGAAGCGCAGACAAAATGAAGTGCAAAACAGAGAACGATATAACACAAAACACGAGTGAGCAAATAAATAGAGAGATAAAAAAGCACATACATATGTATGTATGTATGATCTTTGTTGGTGTCGGTGCTGTTAAAGAAGAAAAATGGCGAATTCATTACGGGTGTCGAAATAAATTGGCGAGTTTTTCACAAGCAATGTAATTGCAGCGAAGAGGGAAGGTGCATGGAGGAAGGAAAAATAAGTAAAAACTGTAACAAAAATCCACAACGTCTAGATATATGTACATACATATCTGTATGTAGATTAAGGTGGTGCAGAGAAAATAAAGTCGGAATTTTAATGCTCTCACTCACTGGATTGTTGAAACATGTCGACACCAGCGCCACCTAGCGGATTCATTAATTTTTCTTATTCCATTGCCATCGGTTTCTTAACCAAGTCTGAAGTTTCAAGTCTCTATCTCATCGGGAAGTTGGTTAAAAAATTATTTCAAGATTTAATTACGCAGGTGAAACTTAATAAAACCTTGTAAAAAACAACAATTTTTCATAGAATCGGTATAGAATCTTAGGAATATTATATTATATTTTTCTGTCAGCAAACTTTGTTTCTGTTCAGGAGACTTTATGATACCCAATTGTTTATTAAAAATTTTTTTAATAATAACTATTTTTATGGGTCTACCAAAGATGACAAAAAATTCATAAAAATTATAAATATTAAAAATTATTAAATGAACAATTGGGCATTACTCTTTGAAGTCTCTTGAAGAGAAACAGAGTTTTCCGACTTATAAATATAGATTTTCTATGATTGCATGTATACCATTTTTACGAAAAATACATCTTTTCTCATATAAAATGCATGGGAAACTTTGAGAACTATTATTAGAAATCAAAAAAAAAATTGGGGTATATTTTTTTCGACCTATAACAATCCTTGGGTCTGAGAGCATTACATTCTGACTTTACGTTTCTCAAATAAATTTCTCGACCACCCTAATGTAGATGTATTAGAGATGTAGATGTATTCGTACCTATGTATGTACACGTGTATATGGGTGATTTAAGCATGCATGTATGAAGGCGCAAAATTTGGCAAGCCTGCCAAGGACATATCAGGCGACAAATAAACAAATGTATTTTACCAGCAAACGGATGCTTGTGTATGTGCATATATATGTATGTAAACAAACTAGCACATAAAAAGATGAATTAATACAGTTTATAAAGCACATTTAAACAGAAAAGTATGTAGATACAAATGTGCAGTACCTATGTCGGTAGCAAAGTTTTCGAAAATCCTTGCATTCATACCAAAATTGTTGGTCTCTCTTTCTCTTAAACAAAAGAAATGAGTAAACTTGTGTAAAGAGAAGCTTGAATTTTATTATTTTTCCAAAGCAACACACCCACATTCAACACCAGCAAACAATACACACACACACAAAATTATACAATTGCTAAGTGGCAGTAATGTGCCACATGCCACATAGAGCACTAACTCAGCCAGCTGTGCCACAACAGCAACAGACCACAGAGAGTTGGTGGGAAAAAAGACAAAGTGCGAGTGAAAATTTGGGAAAACAGATGTTGCAGTTGTTGAAAAGCAGCCAATTTTTGCCAGCGCCAGGACATGCAACACGCACACACACACACACACACACACACACTCATGCAGTCAGCAAAGACAACTACAACTGTAGTTAAGCAAATAAAATGGCACGTTGACAAAAGTGGGAAATCTGGCAAAAAAAAAGATTAAGAAACACAAGCACCTCAATATAAATGTACATATGTATGTGTGTTGCATATATTTTTCATATAAGTACGTATCATATGCAATACTTACATATGTATGTATATTTACTTTTACATAGATTTTCCGACACTTTTGCACTGAAGACCAAAAAAAAAAGATACCACCGCAAAAAATTCTGTGACTAATCTTTAAAAGAGTATTCCGGGTTAAGCCTCAATCGGCTGCAATTGGGCATTCATTAATCGTAACTAGTCTCATACTTGCATTATTGAACATCAATTACTCCCCGATTTCATGACACTTAGGTATGTACGCACTTAATTAAAGATATTTCATATGCGGCGATATAGTATTTGCTTAGCCAACGAGAGAAGAGAACCCCACAGCTGATGCAAATTTTTATTTCTCAAAAGCGATTAGTCAATTTTTATACTCGTTGGGATATAAAGAGGAACAATGAGTCTATTCTTATGGCTAGAACCGCAGCGAACAGTTCATTTCATATAAAAAGATCAAAAGTGGAATAAGTCCCTTTGCGATTGCTCCCGGAATCATCCCGGATTAGTCGCATTTTTTGCAGGGAAATTTATGTGAAACTTCTGATACCGGCTAGCAAATGTATGTATGTATGAGAATGTTCACACATTCATATGTATGGGGGGACGAATATCGAGCTTGCAAATAGCGCCTTTGTAATCACACATTACATTGGCCGAATGCCAAACGTGGCCAAAGCGAAGCTGATAACAACAGCAACAGGACAATGCAAATAAAAAAATAATCGGGACAGCTAAGATTCAGCGGATGTTAAACATACTTTACAAACACACCGAAAATAAGAGCTTCTTAAAGCAACACTTCCCTTTAAATACACCTGCTTAGCTTGAGGCGAGTAGGGTCAGGAAACTAAGAATTGAAAACTTAATATTTAGAAGATCGTTTTTTAAACACTGAATCTTAGAAAAAAGGAAGCAGGATTAGAAGGAGTTTAGCTGTCGAGTAAGCCTAGGAATTCCACGAAAGGATTAACCTCAGAAGAGTGTCTAAAGCAAGTGTACAATTGAGAGAATCGCCTGACAAAGTTCTTTGATCTCAACCCAAAGTGATAAGTGATTTTACACCAAACTGTATATGCTGTCCTCCCACCAAAATATACCGAATCAAGCGTTCTCTTACTACATGCAACGCTCTAAACTCTACAGTTACATGGGACCACAATCCCATAAACAATGGTTGCAGTGTCACGAAAAAACACTATACATAAACTATCTGAAATACTAAGGAAAAAAATTTAGACACCTTCAGTCCCGGAAGGTCACAAAAAATCCGAATATGAGTCAATATGAGGCTTATAAATTTTCTACCTTTCCAACTGTTTGGCATCACGAGAGCGCTTACCAGCATTTTTCATGATGTACATATGTTATGGCGTTTTCTTTTCTACAAAAAATGTTGCCTTTTCATTGCCCTGCTCTTAGCATTTGTGCCTAGAGAGCGCGCCCGTGCCTGCGCTGAGAAGGCAACATTTTTCGATAGTAAGGAAAACGCCATTAGTATACATGTATACTGGACCGTATCAGAAAAAAAAAGTTCGCCGTACACCTTCGAATCCAAAGTGTATTTGCAAGGCAGTTACGGAAAATTATTTGTCTGTGCGGAAACTAGGGGTCGCCATTTTTCGTCATATCTTCGGCATTTCTAATCGGATCTTAAAGTATGATATATCGAGTAGACAACCTTTTTAAATGTTTCAAAGTTAATTTACCTCAATTTCCCCACCAGATCGCAGTTCTTATCGCCCTAATGTACCACCCTAATACCAGTAAATTAAAGCTCAAAAAAAAACCATTAAACTTTTGCCAAAGAAGTATTTGGATTTCCTCTTAAAAAAGATGTATTTCCAAATTTAGGTGTCACGGAGCAATGAAAAAAGGCGACGCCTAGGTTCGGCAAAAAAAAAAAGGTTTTTAAAAATGGCCTTGCAAAAAAACTTTAGACTCAGGGTTGTACGGCGAACTCTTATGGTTTGCATGTAAGGTGGTATGGTCTAATGTATACAATTATAAATATTTTTTCTTTGCAATTTCTACCTCGTAAACATTGTAGCGAACGTTCGAAAATTACGCTGGATATCCAATATGAAAATCGAACGAAGTTCTCCAAAGTTCATAGTATGCATATTGGAATTACACTCAAGTTGGGTTCGAAAAAAACGAAAACCCTAGTAACAAGCGAAAAATTGAAATCCAGCTCATTCTCGAAGGGAAATATAAGGCAATCACTCTCTCTCTTTCAAATTTCAATTCGATAATGGGCTGTATTTCGAATTCTTAACGAAGGGAATATACATTGGATAACGAAAGTTGCGTTTTGCTGGCGAATTGCCTAGTTCTCCAATCGAATACCAACCTATTTTACATTCATTATCGAAGGTGGGACTTTAAAAAAAAAAAGATTCGTTTTCCAATCATTTTCGAATTGTTAATTAACCAAGCCCAATGTTTATTGCGCATAACTATACTTTGCTTGCTACTGTGCATGCTTGCATGTATGTAAATATGTATGTATGTATGTTCACGCCGTGTAAAACTCCCACTCGTTGTTCTACTTGCGACCAACTTCGTTGTCTGCTCTTTGTTTACCATCTTCAAGTGGCTACTTCACTATACTAATTAGTGTTGCTGGCAGAAGTAAATCGCAGCGGTTTGCCCAGCCGAGCCAAGGATTTTTCAATGACTCTTCAGCCTAGCCAGTTGCCAACTTTTTCGCTTTATCGTGTTTTTTTTTATTTTTATTTTTCTTCTGTTTTATCTTTTTTGCACTCAGCCACCACAAACGATTCACCGTTGGCATTTTACCATAGACTGTTGCCTTTTTTCGTCGTTTATTTCGTTATTTATGGCTTTTGTGTTATTTTTAATTATATTTTCATACTTTTGCAGGTGAGATTGGACAAACGTCAAAGCCATATCAGCTTGCTTATCCTTTAATAGCCTTTATTATGTGAGTATGGGTGTGAGTGTACATATACATATTTACGACTGCTTGCCATCATTCAACGATTAAGCATTTTCACAGATACAATTGTACAAAAACGATTTACAATAAAATGAAATGGTAAAGAGGCCTTTAAACATAAGTGAGAATTTTTAGTAAAATGTGCGAAAATATTCATACAATGTTTTTAAGATGTTCATTAAAAAATATTTATCTGTCAGCAAAAAATAAAAAAAAATTTGCCTAAAGTCAATGGTAAGTCCTAGCTACTTCAAACGCTTTTGTACAACAAAACCACATACCTAGAATTTTTTAAAATATTGGATTAAAAAGATAAAAATCTTAATGAACATAGACTCCATGTTGCCATTGCACGATTGTATCCGCGTGTTCGTCTCGGCGAATAGGAGGTTAGAACATGAAAAAGGTTGCCACGTGTTGAAAAATTTAGTTCAATTAAGTTAAATGACTTAATAAACTACGAGTTTCAATCCAAATCGTTTCGTAAAGGCTTCATTGCTGAAAAACATGTGGGAGGGTTGCCAGCTGTTTAAAAACTCAAATTCAATTTTATTGTAGGGGAGTATGTAGATAACTGAAATAAGTGTAGCAATATGAGTGTCAGACGTCAGAGGTTTAAGAAGGCTTTGACTTGAAAATATTTTTAGCAAGGTTGCCATCTTTCAAAAAAAGTTTAATTAAAGTTATTTAACGAGTTAAATGAATTATTATCGAAATGGTTTTGGAAAGACTTGATTTCTAAACTACATGAATGAGGGTTGCCAGCTGTTAAAAAGGTCAAATTCAACTTGAATTTTGGGAATTTGGGGAATTATGGGATTCAGATTTGTATCAAAATATGATTGCCAGAACAAAGAGAGTTAAGAACGTTTTAGTTTGGAAATATTTCGAAGAAGGCTGGAAAAAAGAAAAATATAATATGTGACCTGGTCTACGGAAAGGGGGCTTAGGTGTCAAAAAATCAATTTTCACTTTTTGGTTGATTCGGATGGAAGATGAGATGCTTTTTCACGTGGTGAAAAGCAGAAAATCCTAACTTGCTTAGAAGTACAAAAACGTCACTTCTTCAGTGTTACTTTTTTAAATGTTCCACACTAGCAACTTACACGATGAATTATAATAATATTCCGACCAACAACAGCACTTACTGGACCAACAACAACACTTACTGGACGTCCGGCGCGGAGAACAATTAACGAAATAATGAGAAACTGACGAAACGAGTTGCTTACTTTTAACAGCTTTTTCACAGAAAACTAGTTTTCGCACGTAAGCTCCCTTTTCGTAGACCAGGTCACATATATTGAAATAAATTTCATCTAATATTATACGTAGAAACTTTATACACATAGCAAAGCGGGTGAGAGCAAATTAATACATACTTTTATAAAATAATAATAAACATTTCCCTATTAGTTTTGCCGCCACCGTATATACGTATTTGGCTCAGCTGCATGCTATCGCCATAAATGGAAAGTATGTCGAGGTGAATGGCATTAAAATTTCAATTTAATTAAAATGCCGTAAAAAATCGACAAACCACAAATATTTCTCAGAGAAAATTTTTCAATTTGACAATTTCACTTTTTCACGCATCAGTTTGTGGTATCAAAATAATGCCATCAAGGCAGCACACAAGAACGTAGGCAAACTTCAATTATGTATATGTATATGTATGCGTACATACATATATGCCTACTTCCATATATGTATAGATATTGATGTTTGTGTTTATAAATTCTCACTGGCGACTGCCTTTGTGACCCAGTGACAGGTAATTCGCCAAAACGGATTTAAAACGTCATTCATATGCGCCACCGCTGACATGTGCACACAAAAACGCACGTACTCGCACACCACCCAAATGTCACGTCTCTGGCAGCGTAGCATATGAGTAAATCCTACCGCAATATGCAAACGATTGGCAACAAAGCAGAAGCATTGCTACTCAAAGCAACTTGCAAGCCAGCCAACCTGCCAACCAGCCAGCAAGGCAGCCATGCTACCAACCGAACAGCGGACAAACCAGTAGTCAGTCAGCCAACTAACCCAGCTGTCAGGGCGGCAGTCAGGTCATGCCAAGCGGCAGTTGGCCAACTCAAATGTCACACGCCGCTTTACTTGCCACAACGCACACTTAAGCCCCTAGAGCACATACCCCTATGTGCATACATATGTACATATGTATATGTACGGGCTCGTACATAAGCGCAGAAAATGCAGTGTATCAGTGTGCATGTTGCTGCGGCGCCTTTACGCTTGTCGCTTGACTTTTCACTCATTTCGTTTTCTTTATTTTTTTTTCATTGCATTTTTAGTGCATACCCCGGCCTTACTTCCTTCCTTTTGGGCCATGAGGCTACTCATATTACAGCCTGGTCCTATGTATGTGCTTGTGTGTGTGCGTATGTGTATGCGTTTCTCCACCCCCAACATCAATGTTGCATGCCGCACGGCTTTGTTGCACGCTTTGTTCTTTTTTTTCCCCTATTACGTTTTTTGATGCTCGGCCGCGTTGCTGGCTTTTGTGTTACACTTATGTACATATGTGTGTATGCATGTGTGACTGTATATATTATGTGTGGATATAGTGCTTTTTTATTAAATAAATAAATAAATGAATAAAAACAAATTTTTTTTTGTGTGAATGCATGTTTGTACGTGCACGTGCACGTGTACGCTTGTGGGCTTTTACACATCGGTGTTGAGTTGCGCGGCTGTGCATATTTGAACACTTTATAATAAAGGACTTAAAATGCGCGGTAGAGTTTTTAATTTGCTCTGCATGAGTGTGGCAAAAAAAAAATACTGTAAATTTTTTGGGGACGAACTTTTTTAAAGTGAGTCCAGAAAAGTCACAAAAGTAACTCGAATAATGAAAATACATAAATGCAACTCATTTCAAATTGAGGCTATTGATATCGCTCGGAGCAGCAACTCACAACCGAAATTTTTAAGAACAGGTAAATAAGGTGGTTGTAGTAGAATGCGTTCCATTCCCTTTGCTCATTCACTATTCAGATATTTCATTGTCGAACAATTCCACGGTACGACCTAAACAAAATTGTGCCCAGCAATGATATCCATCCATAGTAGTCAAACCCTAAAAGCATATGGCTCACTGCATAAATTGGCTTGAAACTAAATTTTTGCCTGCAGAGACATTTAACCTCCCAACTCCAGTTTTAACGGGTGTTTTTGGGCCCCTATTTTAAAAAATTTATTTGTGTTTTTGCTAAAAAAAACGATAGGTGTAAGATTTAAATGTTCTTCAAAAAAACTTTTATTATGAAATTTTACTAGGGTACACCGAAGATAAAAAAAAATCATCAATGGCTTTATTCAATTTTCATATAATGCTTGTACAAAGTCATATGGTTGTATACTAAGAAATTATGACTAAATCCACTGCAAAAATCTTAAGAGTCCCGGAGTGAAATTTATTTGTTTATATAATAAAAAAAATTTTTTTATATATATATAAAATTAAAATTCTCAGCGCTTTTAAGCGTTTCTTAAGTCCGGATTATTTGGTTTTGTTATATGTATTTGTTGCTTTACCTTTTTGTGTTCTTGAAAATTTTTTACTATCTCATACATATTGTTTAGGTTGCGAATGGATATGAAAGTTATGTTGTCGGAATAAAAAGTGTTTCAAATCGTCTCTCTGCAAAGCGAAGTTACGCCAAGTGTGCATAGATCTTTCCGCACTTGATCTTTCCAATGTATTTGTGGGAGATCTTGCTTTCGAGTCGAATAGTTTTTTCATATTAATTAATTAATTAATTCCACCCAACGGTTTTTACCCTCTATTCCCGCCCAACCGACACGAGGGGCGCAGTCAGCTTGTTTTTTTTTTTGTAAATTTTTCAATTTTAAAATATTCTCTTTAAGGGTCTCTTAGATTCCTATTTAGGCGAAATTCATTAAAAAGGCCAAATAATGGGTTAAAATGGGCTACATAAATATTAATCGGATAATCATTCGCCTTCCCGTGCGATTCGCCGCGACTGGATGCATTATTTTGTAAGAACATTTCACTTTACTATCTTATCTTCCGAAAAGACGTAAGCGACATTTTTTGAAACGAAAACATTTTTTTTATGCGGAAATGCTCCTCGAGCATCTAAATGATTTTCTGCGTCAAAAATAAATGTCGCTTACGTCTTTTTGGCGGTGAGGGCTCGATATACATATATATGGGACAAAAATGGAATTTGGCAATTGGACAGGGCTATTTTTTTAAATGATAGATATTTCTGTTCGTTCCAACTGAAGTAAATGTGCCTGTATGACTAGGAAGTGTAAAGGGTTTTTTGGCCATGAGCCCTTGGTTTATAAGGCATCAGAGGAGTCATCTTTTTGATTGGTCATCCTAATTTTTATTATTATTTTTATTTATTAATTTTTTTTTTTATTAACCCAGACCTAATAAATTCCAAATTTGATTAAACATATAGAAAATTACCACAATTCACAATCAATCAAAACCGTGCGATTATCCAGCCAAGAGCAAAATCGAAACAAACAAAACACCGAAAGCGTAGAAAATTGAAAATTGCGCGAACTGCAATTTTGATGCATGAATAATTCAATTTGAGTTGCCGCAATATGGGGGAACCCAAAAAGAGAAAAACTAAAGCTGTTAAAATATAACTGAACAAATCGAACGGCAAAACCTCTAATCCACCCCCCTCCCTCCTCCCTTTTTGGCAAAGTAAAGGCAATTTTGCAGAGGGCAAATCCCCAACTATCCATGGACATGCCACAAATTGCACGCAAACTAAGCGCTTAAAGCCAAAACTAAAAACAACAACAAAACATATATTAAACCAAAAATATTTATAAACAAAAAATGAAATAGCAAAATTGTTACCAAAAATCAACAACAAATTGCACAACGAATAAAAAATATTGTAAAATGCAAAGAGACTAAAACAAAGCCAACGAATCAATTGCAGTTCAAAAAACTCAATAAAAGCCGGTATATATGCGTGTAAAAATATTTGTATATACCCTGCAGGGAAAGCTACTAGTTGTGAACTAGATTTCTAGCAATTTTCGTTCTATTGATTTCATTTGAAAAATTTTAACCACCTCCAAGCGGACTCGAACCTGCGATCTCAGCATCGGAACTGGTAGTTTTCACGCGACGACGCCATAGCCGACATTTGTAAGGAAAGCGATCAATTTTTATTAATTTTTAGCTTTGGTAAATCAATGGCAGATGTCACTGAACGCTTAAGTTCTTCGAAATTGTCGAGCTGGTAGGCCATCACTTTGGCACATACTAGTTAATGAACTGGTATTTTTGCTGACTAGTTTGGCTTTTCACTGCAGGGTATACGTCATTATTTGTATGTGTGTATGCGTGTGTATTACATGAGTTTTTGTATATGTATTGGGCAAATAGCAAACTAGCAAATATTTTAATTTTCTATGCGAATAAATCCATCAGGAACAGACGGACAGCTAGCTGGCAGAGTAAACCAAAAAGGGTGTTTGGGACGAGTGTTGCTTTGGCGCCAAAATATGATTGAATGCACTTTGAGTGCAAGTGAAGTGGTTGAGCGCACTACATATTTACATATGTATGTATGTACATATGCACATAGGAAACTATTATTATTTGGCAGTGGAAGCGGAGAGTTGGCTAAACAGTTTGTAGACGTCTAGAAAAGTAAATTCTTTTCTATTATTTTATTTTTTATTTTTTTCTCATAAAAACAGACCACACAACGAAATTTGTAGTCAAAAAGTACAACTTGCTATGAATATTTGTTTGAAACGTGAGTGTTTTACAAAATGCAGCTTTTCAAAATCAGAGCGAATGAAAATTTGAATAAATCATTTGAATTGCTGCAAACTAAACATAGACACATTTGCCAACATATATCGTGCACCAAAAAAAGTTAGGGCTTCTGAAAAGACTCTACGCAACCTAGAAGAATAGCTGCAAGGAATATCTCAAGCAGCTAGCTGAGACCGATTCTTAAGGCCCGTTCTAGAAGAATCGGATAAGATGGGAAATATTTGCCTCAGCGCCCTTCAAAGCTTTTGAGAGTAGATGGCATCTTCCCAGTGCGTCTTCAAAAAGAAATTTCCTTGCTGTTGCACTTTTTTGAATCAATTTAACGGGATGTGCTTTGCTTGAAGGCAAGAAGTGGCAGTATGTTACATCCCCAAGGCGTG
This sequence comes from Rhagoletis pomonella, assembly GCF_013731165.1. Taxonomy (NCBI): domain Eukaryota; kingdom Metazoa; phylum Arthropoda; class Insecta; order Diptera; family Tephritidae; genus Rhagoletis; species Rhagoletis pomonella. The sequence continues at coordinate 64,951,958 of NW_023458561.1, read as the reverse complement.
GGAAAACCAGCAAACCTTCGTCCTTCAGTCCTTCGTCCTTTCTAGCAAAGCTTAACCTACCGAGGTTCAACTTCACACATAGCTTGAAGGTGTTGTCCCTTAACAAAACCAAATGTGACAACGAATAACAAATGGGGCGGAAATATAGCCATAGAAAACATAACCAGGCTTCGCTTCCTAAGATCACCATACCAAGAAGCAGGTGACCTAAATGGCATTCACCAAAGCGGGCCCCACGAGTTTCGTCAATACTGCTAGTGTGAAAGGCAACCTGTAACCAAATAAAGGTATACTAAGTGACCCTCTCCTTCTTCTAACTCTAATCTGATCTAGTTTAAATCCAGAAGAATATTGATAACGATTACATATACGATATCGATAAAAAATAGTGATCAAACCCTACTAAGTTCAAGGCTTCGAGGGTGAATAAAAATAGAAAAGTTTCAGTCTGTTCCAAATGAATATCTGCAGGCCTACCAAACCAAAATAAGGAACTAAGCTTAAAAACAATTTCCAAAAATCAAATATTTAAAATTCGTATATTTATTAAACATACTACTATTTGTTGTTGGCAAGGCGGAAACTAAGCTCTTGGCTTGCGCTTATAGGCAGTGGTAGTTTTATTAAAAAATAACACACGACAAAAGTTCTTCGATGGCCAGTTGTAAGTAACTACTGAAACAGTGTGTTGATGCACATTTACAAAATAATAATAATAGAAAATTGTGAAAACCTCATGACTTCCCAGAAGAAAATGCAGAATGGACTTAATAATCGCCACTGAAATTAAAGGCAGGGCACTCAAATTTTAAATGAGCAGTCCACGGGTTATTCAAAATATTTCATAACGAATATAATCTAAATTTCATCGAGATTTTTGCATCTACATACCTCCCAGCAGTTTTCCGATGAAAGTTAATTCTAGCTGCATTGGAAAACTAATATGTGGCCACTTTACACTGGCGAGCGCCATTGTCAGGTTGGGTCTATGTACTAGCATCATTGCATGTGAATGCGATAGTTTGTTCATATCCGCATATGAATATTGAAAACTTATCCGCCAACTCAACATTCTATTTTTGCCAACAAATTGTTGGTTCGGCAAACAAAAAAAGAGGAAATAACAACACCGTTTGCCTTGCAATTCTCAAAACACTTCAACGTCCATGTTGTTGCAACGCAATTGTTTTTGTTTTTTTTGTATTTCCTTTGAGCGCTTCAAGTGATACCATAGTGGTTTAGAATGAAGCGTGGGCCTGCATTGTGCATATAATCTCACACGAATTTAAAAACAAAAAAATCGCACCCAGACTGAGACTTCAAAGCGCATAGTTTGCTGTTTTGTGTTTTTGAAAAACAAAAAAAAAAGAACTTCATATCGTGGTCACTTTTTAGTTTTATTATTTTTGTATTTCAGTTTTCATTTGTTTACAGATGCGATTGCTTAGTTTGCATTTGATGCAGTTTAAGCCAAGGCATAGCTAACTGTAAACAGGGTATGCAGCAGAATGTTGGTTTTTTTCGAGTGAAATTTTTACTATTTTCTGCCGTCTATAATTTCATAGTTCAATGTTTGCAGGCGCATGCTTTAAGAGATTCTATATACATACATACATCTATACTTGTCGACTTTCTTTTGCTGCATAATTGCCTTTTTAAAATTTATTTTTCAGTACACCCTTTTCATTTGCTTTACTCCACACGCCAATTTCTTAAATACTATTTTTACTTCATTATGTGATTACATCATTAATCAAGACACCTTGCAAGAGGGAATGAAAAAAAAAATTAAGCGGAAAAGCCTTAAGAATTACCGTAAGATTTTTAGCACAAAAAAGCACTCACATAAAAGCCGCTTTGTGAGAAGAGCGTTTTGTTCGCCGCCCAAATGAAGTGCCCCATTCAGTTGCTGGCCACTTTCTTGACTGCACACAGCGTAGCCGAAAGGAAAAATTGTATGGAACGCAGACTCTTTCAAAAGACTTTTACATTCGTATGCACATTTAATGGCTTTTAAAATGACGTGCTGCCCATTAATTGCAAGTTGACGGCGATTATTTTTAGCAAAAGCCCAAGAGTTATAAAAAAACGTGCATTTTTTTTTATCTCATATTTAATGCAACTACCGAAATCGGCTATCTTCTTTTATGCCACGTAATTACTATTTTTTATACGGCGAGTGTATTTTATTCATATCTGGGGGATAGACTGCAGCACACTTTTAATTTGGGCCATCTCTGTACTAAATAATTGTGTGGAGTGCGAAAATCATCGAAAATATAATAAAAGCGAACAATAATATAAACTTAAGACTTATGTGTAAGAATATACACTTTTGACCTAGTTTTAATAGTTCTTAAGTTTGGTTTTCTTTTAAATAATATTTTAGCTAAGGCGCGCAAGACTCATTGGTGTCTTTTTGGTAAATGATTACACTTCTCAAATTGTAACTGCAATAATCGAATTGAATTCGAATATTGGTGCTGCCATCATCAATCGAAATATTTTGGTTGGAGGTATACTGACCTTAGATAACTTGAACATGCTCCACCTATTTAATTTAATATATTTATACTCCTCTCGTACATAACTCTTTTACTGGGGTTCCGTAAAGCAAAATAGATCTGGCTGCGGTTTCGCACAGCCAATAGACAACTTTTGACGAAACATCCCATCTCTTTCCAGTATCTTCTCCACAGCAAAAAAAAGGCCCCTGATAGCTTCTTTGCCATTTCCTCGATGTTCAGCCTACACCTCAGCTTACTCTCAAGGATCAAAGCGGAGTACTTTACCTAGTCTGATAGCTGCAAGCGCTGATCTCCAACATAGGGAAAATCAGCGTTAGGAATTTGGAAGTTCATGGGATATAAATATTTACCCCAGCTTCGGATTCTGCGCATAAAAATACATACCTTTTATCGGAAAAATTTTTTCTGGTTTGGACCGGGAGTGGATTAAACTGACCGCAAGTTCATTTTTTTTAAATTACACTAATTTGTTTTTACTATAGAATCGGATGCTTTTAACAAAACTAAGCAACTTTTGTTTGAATATTTTTCCTCGGAAGTGCCTTTTTCAACCTCTAAATTACCGTTGAACTTTAACTCATCCTGGACTCCTCTCATTTAGAGGCTGAGAAAAAAGTTTCAAAACAAAGTTACGTACTTTTATCCTATTAATCCGAATCTGTAGTAAAAACATGTACCCTTGTGGTCAGCTGATTAAGTTAAGTGACATTTTGACCAGTTTTGGTTATTTTTCTTTTGTTTATTTAGTGTATTTTTTTTTTTATAAAATTCTGGCACATTAAATAACCATTACCACATAAATCCACATTTAAAACTTCGTACAAAAATTATAAAAATTGAACAAACCTTAACAATTACACCCAAAAATGTTAAACTTTTTATAACAAATTTTAGGTATGCGGTTTTGAAGTACATTAAATTTTATCAGGTTAAAAAGCAAATTTCAAGTCGCTATAAAATCGCGTTGATTTTTAATATTTTTTTATGCTAACGGTATACTCGACAATTACTTTTATATGGAAGAAAATGCCCAAGCACCGTCAGCAAAAAAAACTTATTAAAAATCAACGCGATTTTCTATCGCCTTGAAATTCGCACTTTAACCTACAAAAATTTGATGAGCTACAAAATTGTTTACTTGAAATTTTTCTAAAAATTTGTAATAAAATGTTTACAATTTTTGGGTTTAATTGTTCAAGTTTGTTGAATTTTAATAATTTTTTACGAAGTTCGAAATGGGGATTTATATGTTACTGGTTATGTAATGTCCCAGGCTTTTATAAAAAATTATAAGCATTAAATAAAATAAAAAATATAAATGGCCAAAACTGGTCAAAATTTCCGTTAATTTAATCAGCTGACCACAGGTGTATATCTAATTAGAAGAAATAGACCTCCGGCGAGTTTAACCCACTTCCGGTCGAAACCGGCGGTCGGAATACTACCAAAATAGACACAGAACAACTCCGATTTAGTAAATCGAATTTGTTTCAATAAAAAACATTTCTTTATTCATGCACCAAAAATCATTATGTAACGAAAAACGTGGCATCGCGACACGTTGCAGTACATTAACATCAGGCAACGTGCAATGATATTCCTGGTCCATACGAATAATAAAACATTTCCGTCGGAATTTATTCGATTGCTTCATGCAACTTACTTGCAAATGTGTATGCGCTTATATACAAGTAAATATGTATGTATATGGATATGGTGTGCCAACTTCATCAGCATTGCGACTGCCGGTCTTTTCACAACTCATCATCAACGCCTATTTACTTCCACGCCAGTGTATCGCCTTAACTCAGTCAAGTTGCACAGTAATCGTCATCGTCAGTGCTGTCGCCATCGTCATAGCCAACAGCATGGTCGTCGTCGTGTATTATGCCTGTTGCCACATTATCGCTTTGGCATGTCCTGCCGCATATCCGGCATAACACACACACACACTCACATACCAGCGCATACAAATTGATGTATGTATGTACCTACATATTCGTGCGCAAGTATGGCTTGTAAAGGATACCTCGCGCATTATAATTGCAGCTGGCAGGCAGCTTGCAGCATTTCTCAATCCCTCAGACTTTTCATTGAGGCGTCGTTTCAAATTTGTCTTCTCATTTAACACTGCTGCTGCTTGCCGTAGCTGCTGGTGGCGCAGGATGTCCTTTTTGCATGTGTTTGCATGCGTGATAAGTGCATGTGAAATGAACAAAGATGCAGCAACTCGTCGCATGTACACAGACGTGCACTTATACATGCATACATACATAGCCATAGTTAACGGAATCTCGGCAGTCACTCACCCAAAATAAATAAAAATAAAAGAAATTCATCTCTGCTTTCAGTAGGCCATTCATTCTCACGCTGGCATAAAGATATGTATGATTATAAACATTTGTATGTGCAAGTGCTTGCATGCATCTTTTATAGCTGCTATGTGGTGAATCTGTGCAGAAAAAAAACTCTTCCGTATGCGTGTGTGCGGCAGCACAAACTTTTCTTAATTTGAAAGGGATATGAAACATTGCTTAAGGATATATTTTTCACGCTATTTTCCCCAGCAACAACTTTATTACTGCAAACTTTTCCCTTTACTGCCACAATCGCCATCATCATATTCAGCTCATCGTTTGCTTTCTCTTCTTTTCTTTTTCCTACTATTTGTGCCAACACATTCAACTCCTGCAGCTGCTTCCATCTTGGCCACCTCGATCTGCTGCACCTTGTTAATAATAGTGTGTTTTATAATGTAAATCTACTTACAAAACTAATTATATAAGAAACTCAAATGTCTCTGCCTCCCCCGCCTTGCTGACAAACGTACATATGTATCTTGCTGGCCAACCATTTCTTTGAAGCATTCAATCTACTTCCCTCCAACTCTGCTTCCTGCAATGAGCGCCGCCATTCATTGCTACAAAGAGCCTTACAAGCTCACTTTTACCAACAACAGACATTTGCCATAATGATGACCACGTTGATGATAAAGTTGATAATTAGAAAACGAGCCACTATGCGAATATGCGAGCGAGCGATATTATGTAAAAAGAAATGCTGTCGGAAGCCGGAAGGATGTTGCGGTTGCTTGTGAGCGAGCGCTCAACGCGTAATTGGACATTTTGCATTTGTCTCAATTTACATACATACATACATATACCGATGTATGTGCGAGCGTGTGTATGTTTTTTAATGAAATTTCATTTCCGTCTAAATACTGTTTACCTGCGCTACTGAAATACTTTATGTAATGTCGTTAAGAAAACGACGGAAAAGTTTGCTGTTAGCGGATGGAATAAATGTTGAGCTTTGTGGTGGCTAAGATAATAAAAAAGAAATGTTTTTTAAAATTAAATCGACCTGCCTAGTTACCATGTATCATTATGTGAATACTTTATATTAGTTACAGGGAATCTTATTTAGTAGGGCATTTCGCAGCGCATAGAACTCGTGGCATTGGATTATACATATGCTCAGATTGCAACAAATGCTTGGGCACTATTGACGACAGGCTGGCCTTTTTGGTCAACTACTCCTTTCTACAGCATTCAATTTTAAACCACATAACTATTGCATTTTTGGACAAAAGCCCTATAAACTTTCCTACTTATAAATAAGAGCAAAACCACCTCAAGGATCGGTCAAGATACCAAACTTATTTTGCAGTGAATCCAAAGAAAATTATGAAGGGGTAATATTATATTTTACATGAACGGTTCTGTTTGACTCCAGAAAGTGGAAAACTTGAAAAAAGATTTTAGGCGGATTGTGACGGTCCAGTAAAAGATTTCTATCATGACGAAAAAGAGAGCTACGTGGGAAATAATAAAACTTTTGATTTTGTGTGCGCATCACATAAAAACGACTGAACAGATTTAAACGAAATTTTAAAGGATTGTAGGGAAGTACGCAGAGAAGGTTTTTATATATGTACATTTAACTGCAATCAATTTGAATATACAGGACATTATGTCTATATATACGAAAATTTTAAGTTAATTTTTTCGGCTGGAAAAAAACTCCAAATTGATTATTTTATTTGTTCGGATGGTTTAACAAAGAGTTAAGAGAGTGGTCACCTGTTCGAAAATTGCACTTTAATAAAGTTTTAAGATAAACTAAATATTGCAACTCGGTGCCAAAATAAAGAGGTTTGAGAAGGCTTGCAGTCGAAAATATCTTTCATGAGGGTTGCTACCTATTCGAAAAATTTAATTTAATTTTATTATAAGGTAAATTCAACACTTCCTACATTGTGGATAGCAAGCTAAAAAGGAGTAAGGAAGCGCATATCCGAAAAAAATTAAGGAGGGTTGCCACCTGTTTGAAAAATATTGTTTTATTAAGTTGACAACATAAATTAAATACTATAATATGGATATCACGCTAAAGAGGTTTAAGAAAGTTTGCTATCAAAATTATTTTTAGACGCGTTGCCACGTATTTAAAAACTTAATTCAATTAGAGTGATAATAAAAACTAAATATAACAATGTAGGTGTCAAAGGAAAGGTATTTGAGAAACCTTTTTTTCAGAAATATTTTCATTTTAGTTGCCACCTATCAAACTAGTAAAAACTAAAAACATTGAATTTATCGGAAATGTAACCAGATTGGTGCGCAATGAAGTGAGTGTTTGAGAAAGCTCTATCTACATAGTGCAGTGCATCCAAAACCCTTACTGTTTTATTCATAAAAAAAAAAACTTTATAAAGTGAGGTTTTCATACAAATTTTCGATTTATAAAGCATTTAAAGTCTTCTTTAATTTTTATGAATTTGGGTGTTAGTTAATATAGTTTTTAAGATATTTAGAAAGTAGTAAAAATATCGAGTTTTTTCATAAAATTTATATGATTTTTCGAATCATCAAAGTTCGAAGCTGTTAAAGATATTTTCGAGTTCAGTCGAGTTCCGTGATAGCTTGTTTTTGACGTAGAATACGTCTTACCTTAAGGTATGGGGGCTATGTTCAAATGTTATAGTTGTAATTTTTAGAGCTTCACAAAAACGCTTATTGCACGAGAACTAATAAAGCGATTTTAAAGAAAAGTGTGGCGTTTCAAAGATAAAATTCCAAACCTGTCGACAGATTCATTTTTGTGAATAACCAATTCGGTTTCTGTCGTAAAAACAACGGTAAACATTGCCTTATTTTGGGGTCAATTTTGAGCCTTTAAAGTGCTCTAGCAACTTATTGTTGGAATATATAACTTTCATTTTCGGGATATAGGTTCTTTGGAGCAGTAGAAATATTATCGGGTACAAATTTTATATAAATTTAACAAATATTGAGCATTTTAAGGCAAAAAATTGTTGAAAAAATTTGCAAATTTTTTTCATTACCAAAATGCTCGAAAACCGCTCGAATGATTTTGTTTTTGTTTTCTTTAATCAAAAATTCAAGAGTTTTCCTTTCGTTTGGTATATGGGAAGTATTGGTTGATATCTTCTATATATGTTTATTTTATTCAAATATATGGGCATAAATGGTTTTCCATACAAAATCACCTCGTCATCATTTTGCAAACACGTGCATATGTTGGAAGTGTGGGAAGGAGACAAAAAGTATGTATGCGTATGTAATGCGGCTTTTGATCGCAGCGTATGGACATATGTAAATGCATATATACGTACATATGAAAGTTTCAGTTAATGTGGATCTGTTTGGTTTTGTTATCGATATTTTTATCGATTTTGTTATCGATTTTGCTATCGATTTTGTTATCGATATTTTTACAGATTTTGTTGCCGATTTTTTAATCGATTTTGCCATCGATATTTTTATCGGTTTTGTTACCGATATTTTCACCGATTTTGTTATCGAAATTTGTATCGATGTTGTTATCGATTTTGTAATCGATTCTGTTATTGATTTTATTATTGATTATTTATCGGTTTTGTTATCGATATTTTTCTTGATTGTTTTAACAATTTTGCTATCGATATTGTTATCGCTTTTGTTATCAATATTTTTGTCGCTTTTGTCATCAATATTTTTATCGATTTTTCTAAAGATATTGTTATCGCTTTTGTTGTCGGTATTTTTATCGGTTTTTTTACCGATTTTGCTATCGATATTGCCATCGCTTTTGTTATCGATAGTTTTATCGATTTTTTTATCGAATTTATTACCGATTTTGTAATGGATTTTTTGATAGATTTTGTTATCAATTTTGTTATTGACTTTGGAATCGATTTTGTTATCGATTTTGTAATCGATTTTTCGATAGATTTTGTAATCGATTTTTTATCGATTTTGTAATCGATTTAGTTAACGATTTTGTTGTCGATATTTTTATCGATTTTGTTATCGATTTTATTATCGCTTTTGTTATCGATATTTTTTTCTTAGTTTGTGCTTTCGTTTTTGACTTGGATATGCTCTTAACCATACCACGTATTCTACGTTTAAATTTAGCGGGTGTATCTCCGATACAGCCTGCAGACCAAGACGAAGGCGCTGGACTGTTCCTTTTTCGTATTCGTAGCAGGCATTCGAATTCTTAGATTCTCTGCGATGTATTCTGATATAAAGTTTAGAAAAAATATTCAAAGATCTTCCATAAAAAAAGTGAAATGTTTTTTGTAATTTATAAAATCTGCATATTTAAATACGTATTTAACTAACTTTGAAGGCACGGCGAAAAAAGGCCAATAATAAAGCCTAACTACAGAAATACACCTTTGATTCCTCGTGTATAGTAACTTTTGTTTTAGGTACTTACCAATTGGGTAAAAGCTGCGGCATATAAATCTGAAAAAGAAAAAAATTTACATATTAAAATTTTAAATATGTACATAAGTAAGTATATACATTAATAATAACAAGTAAACGAATTTAGTTTTTATTAAAAAGAATTCATCAAATGCTCCAGCAGATAAAATCTACAGTAGGGGTATTCTCTGAGTCTTGCAAAGCCCTTGCACGGTGCACGGATTGCACGGTTTGCAAAGCTGTCCCGTACGAAAACCGGTTTTTACCGTGCAATCCGTGCAATATGTGCACCATGCAAGGCCTTTGCAAGACTCAGAGAATACCCCTAGTAATTATTTTCCAAAAGGCTATATGGTATGGAGTGGATTTTCGTACTTTGCTGTTTGTGAATTTTTATTGATTAAAGGAAATATGCTTCTGGATTAACTTGATTTCATAAATAACCATTTGGAGTACTCGTTTTATGACCTGTTTCCTTTGGCTATCAGTTAGATTTTTCACGATACCATAAGGCGAAGTTCTTAACGAAAACTTTTAGTGTTAAATCACTGAATTTCTATGAATATTGAAGCAATTTTCTTCTTTCTTAACAAACTACTTGCGGAATTCTTGAATCGAAAGTACAGAAAAACTGAATTTTTACTATCCCAGATTTGAACGCGTCAGAGTACTGCTGGTCTATTCTTATGAAACATTTGAACAATAAATTGCGCTGCGGTAAGGAGTTCAGCTGCTATAAACACTCGTCGGATATGATTTAAACTTTGAGTGTCCCTTTTATTATTCTGCCACATTTCCATTTGTGAATTAACACCTTTCTAGCATGAAGAAAAATATAGCGTTACTCATACGCCATGCTGCACCAAAAACCTTTTGTGAGATTTACAACTAATTAAAAATGTTTTTTTTTGTAGAAATTATCGTATATTGGGTTGTCTATGGTATTTGGTATTTAATTTGTAGTATTTTAAAACGATGCATCATAACGTTAGTTTTACCGTTTACCGAAAAAAATAATCGTTTTGTTAAACGACTCATTTTGTTATCTTTAAAAAATTATCAAAATAATTTTATTTTATTCTTCAAAGTAAAAGAAGTTCAAACATTGACTTTGAAAGGTATTAGAAGTAGCTTGTTTAAGCAGTGAGCTGGCTATGATTTACAGCGAAAACTTTGTCTTGATTTATTTCATTTCAATTGCAACACATTTTTCTAACGAAAAAACGGTAAACACGTCAATAGTACTAATCTAGAATTAAAAACCCCAAAAGGGCTTTCCAAAGTTAGCTCGCTGTTAAAATATAATTGCGGTTAAAAAATTGTCTTCAGCAGTAATTCTCTCTTCTAAAGTGATATTTGACATTTTTTGAGAAATGGGAATAAAACGAGTCATTAGCAATTTTAACAGGACCATAAACATAACCATAATTTCTAGAATTCACCTTTACTTCGTTCCTGCAAGCTTAGAATTTCATAGCGCACTTCTAATGTAATTTTAAATACCCAAGCCACGTTCTTTCTCCCGATCAAGATGAGGTGAGTCCTCGGAAACGAGTTTGTAGTGACTTATCTGTTCAAACCTACCTGCGGCGAACTGGTGGACGCATATACCCGCTTTTAGAAGCAATATAACCTCAAGAATAAATGCATTACAGTTTGGAGATTAAACGAAGGATAACTTTGGCCTCGGTAGGCAATTGAAAGGCAGAACCAGCTCTTGACGAAAAACATGCACGTTCGAAGAAAATCGGTAAAAAATTTAAAATAATGCTGCTAAGAATTTCTTGCAGAAGTTTTTCAGAATTTTCTTTATTTTTCATACAGAAATTTCTTTACGAGTTCATGCCAACCACTTCATTTAATTTTCTTTGAGATACCCCCAAAGATTTCGTTAAGATTTCGGGAACTTTGGTTTGCTGGGCTTATCCTGTTCCGTTTCGGATGTGTACTTTTTGGTAATAATATATATATATATATATTTGAATACATCTACATATATTCCGATTTCTATACACAACTACACTCGTCCTTAAAGAGCATACGATTTCTATTAAGAAGGGAGCTAAGAAATTCTGCCAAAGGAATAAAAACCCACGGCGTGCTCTTCCTCTCTCCCTCGTCGCACTCATGTTTTGGATAAATAAATATTTTATGCAAACTTTTATTTGCTTTTGATTTGCTTTGTCTGCACGCTTGAATGACTCAATTGAGGCCAATAGAAGTGGACGAAAAGTGTAAAAAAAACACGAAGATATAACAAAATATCGTAGCAGAATTTAATCAAAATTTTGTATTTGCATCGTGTTTATGTAGCAGCATGGCATGTGAGTATGCCAATTCCCCCATGCATGTGAATGGCAAACTGAGTGGCTAGCAAGTGGCATGCAATGGAATAGAAGCTGTGTACGAATGACTCCCGAATGAACAATGAATGCAAGCGGAAGGATGTGCCGACAAATGTGTGTCACTTTGCAATGATAAGTGGGTGTGCATGTGTGTACATGTACATATTTACATACTGCAACTTTATTCATTCACATAGTGTTAGCCAAGGATACACTTAAGAAGCATTCAATGGAAAACTATGCGATACACGATACACAAACTCAAACAATCGGCGGACAGCAAGACAGACAGACAGGCGTGTACATACACACATATAGCCGAGCAGTTGAAGAGTTCACAAAATAAACACACAGACAGGCATACGGGCGCACAGCCAGACAGCCGGTCAACCAATATTTATTTGCAGCATTTACTGAGATTTTCTTGCATACATTCAGGCGTTTCAGCACTCGGTATTTGCTTTCAGGCCGAAATATTTCTTCCTGCATATTTTGCAAATCTTTAATACTGAAGTTTGCCAAACGTAAATTATTTAACTCTGCAAAGCTGGCAAACTGGCATGTGCAAGTGTTTGGGTAAATAAATATTTTATTTTTTTATAAGGAAAACATTTATTTATTAACCACTTAACTTGTAGCAAATATTTATGCTTTGGTAATTGTCTAAACAAATATATGTAACAATTATTTCCAACTTGAAGCTAAATAATCTGAGTCCTTTATAGGATGCATACAGCCTGAAAGTATGCAGCTAATTGGCAGTAAAAGAACTCCTATGTTTATGTTAAGAAATTATGCAATTTTACAGCCATGCATTTAGCTAATGAATTCTAGCTAAAGCACATTTGTACATACATATATATGAGTTCACATTCACGCACGCATGACGCTATGCAATTACATACATATGTGCATACATTCTTTTGCTATTATTCATGAAAGACATTCTCATAGCTGCTGCTGTCCAGTTGGTTGACACTCAATACGCTTTGTTAATGTTGGCTGCACGGCAACCAACAAAAGGCTTACGCTCGAATAAACATTGCATGAATGCAGGCGTTGAAAGCGCATCAAAGCCATTTAAAGGAAAAGCGTTGAGCATAGCAATAAAAGCGATAGTGCAGCACTCTGTGTACCATAGGAGGATAGCAAGTGAAAGCCGTATGAAATTACGATCTAGATCTAATAGTTAAGTAGCAACGTATGCTGGCTTGAAAATACTTGTACAAACATGTGCGCGTACAAGAGCTGTGAATGCTGCTTTTCACTTCTCCTTTGAATGGGAATTTTACTTACGTAAATTTCTTCACACGTTGGCTATTTAATAGCAGTGCAAATTCATTTTTATCGTTTTTTTTTTTTTGCTGAAATGTCAACTCCACTAATAGCCTGGAAAGAACATTTTTCAAGACTACAGGCAGAAGCAGAATGGTTAATTTTTGTATATATATATGTGAGTATGTATACAAAAGTATATGTGCCGTTATATCCCGGTCGGAAAAGGAGCACCTGAATTGTCAAAAAGAAAAAAATCCTATCCAAATAGCTGATCTTCAAAGGCAAGGCTTTACCCTCTGCTACTAACGTGATTAAAATGTCCCTATTTTACTGACGTATAGTCTCTCAGACACCAATTTTCCAGATCAAAATATATAAGTTATATATTTATATTTTTAATACTTATTAATGATATGACTATATGTCGAAAAATAGGGGTTTTTAGTAATCAATGCTATTGAAGCACGGGAAAAATTTCGAACTCTCGGTGTCTGTCAAACTACCACATCAGTCGCAGAGGGTAAATATCCTAAAAATGTAAGCTCGAATAGGTGAGTTTGGGCAGAGCCATCAGACAAATATTACTCCGTGAAGCGTGCTTTTCAAGCGAAGCAAAAATTATGCGTTAAGTCTAAAGCTTTAGAGCCATTTGCTCAAGTGAATTTTTAAAGTTTTTGCTCAAAAAATTTGTTTATAGGGCTGATAAATTTTAAAAGCTACTTTAGAAATCGGCCCTTAGTGGCATATTGTACTTGCTGATCATGAGCGGTTAGAGGCGGGAGTGTTTTACATCGAAACTTGGCTAGGTTTGCCTCATTACCCAATAATTCTAACTGATGGCCCATTTCAACTGGGCGCATCGAAGTACGAAGCAAAAAAATTCTCTTCCATAGATGTCTTCCAACAGCCTATTTTCTATAGAAAAAAAATAATAATAGTTGGTCTGTTAGAATTCCGTAACAAGTTGCTTAGCTACCGTTGAAGTTAAATGAGAAGCTGCAAGTTAATCTGTCATGCACACCCACGTTCCAATGGGTCCCAGACTAAGTTAGATTAGTTTATCGCGGCTGCCCTCATTCGGCGTTGAAAGGGGGCACACTCAAATGAGCCCATTATGACAGCATAAATTCTTCCCTTCCCTGGAAGTTGCACTCAGTTCAGGCCAGACTACCAATAAAGTACTGGCGAAAGGAGTGTTGGCAGCTGTAACAGAAAGCAGTCGACTGGAGATCTATTCTCTTAGCTGCGTTTACATCAAGCGGTGTGGTCGATAATAACCCCGATTAAATACCGAAGCATTAGTCGAAGCCGGGATTGTGGATCTAGTTCTTTACAATGCCACGCAAGGTCATTTTTCTGTTCAAAATCATGATCAGATATCTGACTTGCTACCAGAGCGGCAACATAGATGATTTAATGAAGGACCGGATCTTGGCAATGTTGAAGTAGATTTCATAACCTATTCTCTTGCAAAGCTTAAGTCATCTGTTCCGCATTGAAATATGAAATATTTGAAGTGACTAGAAAATTAATCTGCTTCCATTTCTTTAACTACATGTGTTTGCAGAGATTCTCTTTTCCTGCTGGGTTGCAGTGTGTTCATTTTTATTTATATGTCTGAAATTACCTGTGCTGGTATCTCATTTACACGGTGCATTTAAAATCATATAAATTTTAAATAAGATTTGTACACTCGCGCCAACCAAATGTATACACTGAAATGTACATACCCAAATATATACATATGTATGCTGACAGGGACGAAGTAAGGTAAATTAGCCAGATGTAAATTTAAAATAAAAATAGTACCATAAGAGCAAAATCTCACCAGGTAGAGCTCACAGCTATGCACATACATACTAACATATCTACATATGTACATTAGGGTGGTCCTTAAGTGTAGGAAGCAAATTTTTACATCAGATTTCCAAAGCCCCTATGTCGCTGCCACTATAGTCGAAGATATCACATACATGTAAATTTTGTTCCCGATTGGAGACGGTTAAGGCGTGTCGCACAGGGAGGCAAACTTCAGATTACCCTAAGAATCGATTTTCGGTATTAAATAATTTTAATTCTTTCAGTCAGTTTTTAAACCGAATTCTGAGATAGGGTGTTTTTCAATCAAATTCTGAAGTAGGGCGTTCTTGAGAAGTTTTGCGAGATAGGGCGTTTTCGAAACGCGAGACTTAGACGAAAATCTCATTAGAGACGTGTAAACACTTAATAGAGCTCTACGAGAGACTCACTTACGCAGCCTGGGGAGAGTTATTTAACGAGAATTTTTCGCCGTGTACACAGTCCATCGCAACTAGATCGAAAATTCTGCGAGAACTCTACGCTCCATTTGGCAAGCTAAATAGAGTTTTTGCTCTACGGAGGCGATGGTAAAGTCTTGCAAATGAATTTCACCACAGTTTTTTAAATTTTGAAGTAACTAGGATATTAAATCTTATATTCGGTACAAGCACACCATTTTAGGTACATTTAAAATGTAGTCATGTAACTTATTGAGAAATTTTCTCTTATTTTCATAGGAATTTCAACGGCTTTTCCAATAGTATCCGTACTTTGAAAAGGGACACAAATATTGGTTAAATCATAAGGGGTAATCATAAAATTGAGCAAGGGGCCTGGCACTGTGGCAACAGTCCTTGCTTGAGCTAAGCTGCTCTTTTGTCAGAGTGCCAGTCCCAACTTGTTCAACTTGGTGAATATTTATATAGTTTTGGCTAAACCTGCACGGAGAAATTCCTCTCAAGGAAATGGTTAATAGCATAGATTGTTTGATGTGAGTCCAAAAGTATACGTGCTACCGAAGGGAGAGGGTGCACCCTACTATCAAAAATTTATACACATAAAAATACAAATTTATGGCCTAATTCATAAAAAAAATAAAATAGATTTATTGAGCTTTATAAAGTGACATTTTCATACACATTTTCGATTTAAAAAGCAGTTAAAGTCTTCTTTATTTTTTATGAATTTGGATGTTAGTCTTTAGGTACATTTATTTATATATGTAAGTACAATTTGAAGATATTATTTTCATCCCTAGTGAGAAAAAGTAGCTTATGACGACAGCGATTAGGTGAATGCTGTCAAAACGACGAAGGGTTAGCGTACCGCGGAGGGTGCCACCTTTAGTTTCTAAATCGGGGTTCTGATATACATACATACATGCACACAGCTAGTAGAGTACGTGAGATTTCTCTACTTTGACTCTAGTTAGAGTGAATACATATCTCCTAAAACTGCGAGATTTCTCTACCGTGTACACTTAGCTTAACGTTGCAATATTACTCAGTAAGTTACTCTCCGTGGTTTCCTGAACACCCAGGGAACTTCTCAAGCGCATTGGCCGTTCTACGGTTTGTCGGCTCGCCATTATGATTTAAAGACCTGGTATTTCTTATCTCTAGCCAAAATTTACTCCTTTTTGTCGATATCCTTTTATTTAGATTATAGGAGATTGAGTAGATTGAAGTGTCGTCGAAAGTTGATATAAAATTGGTATGTTAGTAAGATATTCTGCGATAAAAAGCTTTGCAAGTTTTATCAAGAGAAGACACTTGGTTGGGGCACACGGACCATGTGGGCATGTGGAAAAAAATTTAGTCTGAACTTGAGCTTAATACAGAGGCTTTATCACACGTTCTTTCGACTATGCCTTGTACGTACTTTGGCAGTTTGATGGGCAACCTCGTCTTTATGAGGTCAGCATAGTTTTGTCGCCCCGAACTGATTTTCTTCGACACTATTAGTTTCCGAGGACACACACACAGGAGTGTCTGCAGATGGTTGGGCCACAACGAGTGAAATTTTTCAGCCCGGCAAATGCTAATATATTTCAATTCATCCACAGACTTACCTCAGAACCTGGCATTCGTCTAGGAAGATCATAATTTGTGTTCTTTTAATTAACGATTAAAATAGATTAGATAAAAAAAAAAATTGTATAGAAAGTGCTACAGAATTTCGAGAGCATAATATTTTTCGTACGGTGTGTTTCTTGTATACAACTTTAACTTTATTTTTTACCCAACTGCCCTACCTAAGCTTGATACTTCACATGCCACATTAAATGCTAACGTTTTTTGTGTTCTTTAAAGAAACTTGTTTTCAAATTAAAAATATAAATATTCACGAAACAGTTTTATACTAAATTTTATCAGATAATTTATTTCTAGTACTATACATGTCTATAATTTCAAGCTAGCTGAATTCTAGCCAAACGTCGACGCCAAAAACTATCATACAAAAAGACAGTAACAACAACAGCAGCAATAAATATACCAACGTCAAGTACTTGAAGCATTCAACAGTCAAGAATAGCAGAAAACATACAAAGCGAGACATAGAAAAGTTGTCAGCAAATTGACAGGCCGAATCCGATCGAGATTTGAACTGACTAAACAGTCGTGCTCAGAAGGGATTGGCCAAAAATCCACACGAATCATGAATAACATGACTGGCAACAACAACAATAATAGTAACAATAATCATAACAGTAACATAAATTCCAGCAACAGTCCCAACTACAGCCAAAGCAGCGACGCTAACAGCGATTCGAAAAAGTTAGCAAAGCTCAAAGCAACCAACCTTTGCGTTATCGATAACAAAACCTTAAGTGGCGGAAACAAAAGCGAACGTTGCGTGCTGTGTCTGGACGAGAAACGTTACCCGGTGCGCATCCCATGCGGACACTCATTCTGCAAGGATTGCCTGGATGTCTATAAATCGTATCAGAAATATGCCTGGGCCAATCGCTGCCCCATCTGCCGCGGTTCGATGAAAGAGAAGCGCCGTTTAGTAAGTTATTGAGCATAAATTGCTTTGCTTTTCCTACCCTAATTGAAGAATATATGTATATTATCGCCTCACTTTCACACGCTTCGAGCAGGTCAAGCGGAAGCATTCGGAAACGACAGATGGCGCAACAGCCACTACTTCAGCCACCGTGATCAGCAGCATCAGCAGTAGCAGCCAGCTGGGACCCACACGTATGCGCCTAAATCCATCATCAGCCACCATCGCCGCTGCGACAGCAGCTGCAGCTACAGTCACTGCCACTGCGCTGTCAGAAGCTGCCGCCGAAGCAACCGTTGAACAAATCCACTTCTTGGAAGAGTACATGGCAATGGCTGTGGAGTTGGATGTTTTCGGCACCAACACCGGCACCACCTTTGGCAATGCAGCCAGCATCAGCACGCCTACGAACTCTGCATCGACTGTCAGTGCAAGCGAGGCTGCAGGTGAAGATGAAGAAGCCGAGGAGTTGCATGCAGCGGATTTAGAAGCGAATTGGGAGCAAAATGTGGGATATGAACAGGAAGAATTTGGGGAAGGAGATGTAGAAGAGGAAGATGAAGAGTCATTGGGTGATGATGTTGATATGGAAGAAGACGAGGAATCAGACGGAGAGGATGACGACGAAGAAGATGGGGATGATGAGGACGATGACCTATACTTTTTCAATGGATATGACGATGAGAACTATGAAGATAACGACGACCAAGATCACTACGATTACGATACGGTAGATGAAGACGAAATGGGCGATGATATGGATGATTATGGCGAAGAGCAGCTAGCGGATGAGACGCTGCAGGATGCGTTTGACGAGTTTTATGATGACAACGTTGAAGATGGCGACGATGTGCTATTCGTCGATGAAGTAATCATTGTCGATTGAAAGAAGGGTTGTGAAGGAAAGTTAAATGCAGAGGAGTTAGGAAGAGAGGGAGAAGGGTTACGAATTAGGAGACAGGACAAATGGGGATTGGACTGACGGACTTATGTGTTTTACTGACTCCTACAAACTGGTACTTTTTGACGTGGCTGTGATTTTTATGTGATTGTAATTATTTGCGCTTTTTTGTCTGATTTTTTGTCGTTTTTGATGATTTTTTCAAAAAAAAAAAATATACAAGTATTTTTTTTATAAACGTATTTTTTATCATAGCGAAAGTTTTGGAACCGAAATGGAAACAAATTTTAAAAGTAATTTGCACTTAGCAGAAGGCTAGCTAGCTGAAAGTACTAGTAGTTTTTTTTATATTTCCGCGTTTGGTGGCTTTTGTTGTAGCCTAGCTGATTGATTCATGGCGCTACTTTTTAGTTTAAGTTTTTATATTCTGTTACGTACGTTATAAAAACCAACTCAGATTTCTTCCTCGAGCCAAATGATTTGAAATTTATCGAAGACTCAATTAAAATGCTCTTGATTAGTCTTCCGGCATTTGTTTTTTTTTGCAAGGATATTCAATGCTTATGTTCCTTTAGGAGTGATGTGATACAGCAGAGGGTGATCCATCAAATTTTAAACTTTTTTTAACTCAAGCAAAACCAAGCTAACCGTGTCTTAAGAAGCAGCTCTCCCATATATACATACGTGGCCCACTAAATTTAAGCAACGTCACTCAAAAATGCTGCATCTGTTTGCTTTGTATTTTTCATCTACTCCCATCAACTTTGGAATTACAGCGCTCACTCCAGCGTCATTGCCATCAACAGCTCCAAGAAGAGCGCAAAACAACCGCATCACCCACCATAAAGAGTCAGCAGCAAAGATGGTATTCTTGTTTTATATTTTTATTTTTTTTTTTGCTTCTTGTCAAGCAACTAACAGCATCATCAACATCATTACCATTTTCTTCATCATTGTCGCCTTTATGATAATACATAACAGCAGCATTTGTGCTCGTAGTAGTCGCTATATAACTCACTGGGTTAGTGCACCTGCAAGTGAGACAAGCTGGATATTTTCTTTGGCATTTTCTTTTTACTTTTTTGCCAGGTTTTATAACAGGTGCATTTTGTTTGTCTTTTATCTTTCTCTTCGTTTTTTTCGCACTTTTTCACATTCTATTTAATTTCATTATTCTTTTCAATTATCGCTTTACCAGCGCCAAAGTCTGCAGCTGTGGGGCAGAGTGGTTGGAAGGATTCTGCGATTTGTAGTTTTAATTTCATTGTAATTAATTTAGTCTATCTTGCGTTATGATAGCTATCCCTACAGTTAATTTTTTTTTTTGCGAAAACTACATCGTGTCCCGGGCACGCGAATAAAGAACACATAACTATTTTTTAAGGGGGTTTTTGGTGATTTTTGACTATCAAAACTGGGATAGCGGTTTTTGAAATCCGACGGCAGGTCAAATTTAATATTAGGTCAAGGTCAAAAGCCAGCTAACGATACCTAAATTATTAAATTTAGATATGCTCGGCTGATCTGTGATATCTCATAGAATATTAGCTGGTTCTTCGTGTTACCAAAAAAGCGGAAGCATACTTTTCATAATTTTCCAATCCAATTACCTGCAATTTCCTTCGGATAGAAGAAGAAAGTCGAGCCGAGCTGGCTTAGGTGCGACCTATCTAAGCAAGATAGTGACACAGAGAATGTTCTAATGTGGCTTTGGAGTAGGCTTCGTCGCTTGCCAAGATTTAAATATTAAAATATGAGAGTTAAACCGAAGAGTTGTAAGAAATCTTTAGTTTCAAAATATTTTTGGTTAGGGTTGCCACCTACTCGAAAAGCTAAATCTATCTAATCATATACATATGTATATATGCTACTAATATTATAAACGTGAAAGTTTTTATGTTGTTGTGTTTGGATGTTTGGGTAACCATCATGCGGAAACGACTGAAAAGATTTGCATAGAATTTTGCACACAGATAGCTTATAACCTAGATTGGAAAATAAGCTATTTCCTTAACCGGCTTCCCGATCAGAACGAAATTACTACGGATTCCACAAGGATGGCCTAAGACTGAAAATAATTCCGATAACTCAAGGCCCCCCGTACAGATTGGAATTTTCATAATACATACATATGTATCTCTGGAAGTATTTGTGGGAGAGAACTGGAACTTGGTATGCAGATATATATGTGAAATCAAATTCATACTCACAGGGAAAAATCGACGTTTTTGGAAAAGAGACGTAGCGTATTGCGTATCTCTTCAAATATTTGGGTTAAAGTACTCACGCTTGGTATGGAAATACATATTTATGTATATATGTGGAACTAATCCCATACTCATGGAGAAAAATGACAGTTATATACTGCATATCTCTAGAGGTGTTCATGGTAGAGTACTGGGACTTGGTACTGGGGTATGTAAAATCAATTTTAAATTCATGGAAGGAGATTAGGGTTATAAGAAAAACGTGTGTGGCAATTCCTGTACAAATTGACTTTTTCTTGACACATATCCCTGGAAATGTTTATGGAAGAATGCTGGAACTTGCTTTGGAGTTGTGTATACAAAATTTATCCATTGCTCATGGAAAAAATGTGAGTTATTAAAAAAGGATACAATCTCTGGAAGGATAAAAAATCTCTGGAAGTATTTTAAATTTGTTATGGAGTTTTTTTTATAAGTGTCGTTCTGACAGAAAAAAATTCATTTTATTGATAAGGGACATCCGTCTTCGGACATACGTACCTCTTGAGGCATTTAGCTACAGTACTGAAAAGTGGCACTTTATCAAGGCCAGGTTACTAAATTTGAGAAAAAAAAATCATTTCCAAGGATTTGAGAAAATAAATTTACCTTGTAATGGTTTTATAATGCTGACAAACATATGAAGAGTAAATTTATGAAGAACTACTTTTTACTGGCGTATTAAATTTTTTTATATTTGATTTTTTTTATGTTCAATAAATTTAAGGTGCCGCCAACGCTAAAAAAGTAAATCTGCGTATTGCATTGAAATAGAAATATATATAACAGCATCAATATCCTGAACTATCAAATTTTTATTTCTCGTAATGCGATTTTTGGCATCTCTAATCACTTTACCAATGCGCTTGCACTCACTTTTGCGCCGAAATTGCATTTTTATGCAATTAAAAAATAGCAGTTATACACATACATGCATAGCCCCACATGTAACGAAGTGAATATTTGATTGGCAGAGGCAGCGGCAGCGGCAGCGAGAGCGACCGCATCAGGTGCCAGTGAAAGCTTTATCGACCAAAAAATGTTTTTACTCCTCCCTCGTTGCCGCGAATTTAAGCACCTCACCGCATTGCGCTTAGCCTGCTTGCTTGCTTGTTGGCTTGTCGCAATAGTGACGACTTAACACCTACGATGCCACAAAGGCAAAAAGGCCACAACGTTTTTATTGCACACCAAAATGAGTTTGGTTTAATTTAATGATTGCTTCTTAATTAAAAGTGAGTAAGCAAGAGAGAGAGAGAGTTAGTGAGTGAAAAATGGCAGAAAAAACAATAAATTTCGCAAGCACACCGACACACGCACGCACACACATTCACTTCGCCAAGCGCAACTGCATAGCTGTTCGGTTCGTTCAATTCGGGTTCATTTGCTGTAATAAAATTTAATTATTTCAAGAAAAATTTTATAGCATCGCATAGCGGTGATCCTGTACTAGCAACCGTTCCCCGAGCGCTGTCCCTCCTTCGACTACCATCTTAGCTCGTTGCTTTCCGCTACTCTGACTACCTTCAGGAACTATCAATGTCTTCGAAAATGCCATTGCTGCTAGGATATGGGCAAAAAAAAAATCAAATTGAAGCTGCTCGCTGTTTCACACCTTCTGCCTCTCTAACTCAACTCCACTGCTGCTCGTTGACGTTGCTGGTATTTTATGGCAACCATAAGAATCAAATGCAATTAGTAGCGTGTACAACTCAATTAGACGCTGGAAAAAAGCAATGAGGTTGAATGCCTTAGCTCAGTGGCGCCCATCCCTGACACATCTATGTACGTAGTACCTGCAAGGCCAACTCAACTCTTTTTCGTTGCGTAGTTGCTGAGCTGCAGCGGCTGCTGCCAGTGAATTAGCGCAATGCATTGGATTAAGCAGCAGCAGACTAACTGTACACTGCTTAGCGCCGCTAGACTACTGAACTCAGAGCGCATTCCCTGCTGCGAATTTAGTCTAGTCTCGCCGCCAACTCCGCAAGGATTTATGTGGCGGACATTCTGGCAGCAGAGCGCAATAGCGCCGCCAAATAACGCATTTAGTTGCCATTAAAAAAATAAAAAAGTAGTTGGAATTGAAAAAAAATATATATCTTGAAATTGCACAATGGATCTGTTGGCTGTTGTTGCAGCTGCTACTCTCCAAAAATGCTGTTGAGATTTATGAAGCTTTAATTGTTGACTAAAAGTGAATTTATTTGTGATTTTCAGTATTTGCTGGCAATTTATTTGATTGTTGGCAATTGTGTCTAGAGTATAAGCATGTGTTGGTAATTGAATTCTGCAACTGCAACAACAACAAAACGTACATGAGCAATTTAAACTGGATTCACTTCAGTGTAGTAAAACCTAATTGAGGAAGTCGAATAAAGGCAATGTAGTTAACTACTTGATACTTGTCTTTCAATAACCGGGCTTACTAAAACTTAAATTTTTTTATCTCGTTATTCATCTTAAGGCATTGCCACATCTTAATCAATATTGGTCGAAATAAAAAGGAAGATAAGTAAACTAATTTTTAACTTTTGTGGTACTCACCGAGCACTCCACAATCAAAAACAGATACGTCTGTCGTTAAGTTCGCATAACGGAGTTTGAAAAAAGTCATCGAAACTTTCGTAAGAATTATAAAAGTATTTTGATAATAATTAATGTGTGAGAAAAAATTTTTAAGTCAACGATAACTATTATTTTTAGATTTATATTATTAAAGTCTTTTCATAGTAATTGTTAGCGAGATAAATAATTTTAAGTCTTTAAAGACTTTTATTTTGAGACTTGTATTATAAAAGTCTTTTCATAATAATAATGAGCACGAAAAAGTTTTTTAAGTCCTAAATGACGGGACTTGTTCAGGACCATTTCACGATTAGTTAGAGACTTTTTAACTGGTCCCAAACTACTCCTGGTCCCCAACTAATACTAAACTGGTCGCCAACAAGTTTCCGATTGGTTCCCAACTAGGTCCGAACTAATTCCTAAGTAGACTCGAAAAGGTCCTGAAAAATTCCCGTTCTAAAAAAAAAAATTGTTTGCACTAATAATTATTGTGCAAAGACTTTTGTAATATAAGTCTAAAAATACAAGTCTTTGAAGACTTCAAAATATTTATCGCAATGATCATTATTATGAAAAGACTTATGATATAAGTCTCAAAATAAAAGTTTTTGAAGACTTAAAAATAAATATTTTATTATTTTCACTGATAATTATTATGAAGCCTAAAAATATGAATACTTCTTCGAAGATGATGCCGGTATCGTTGTTACCTTTTTTTGCATCTTTTTTCATACCAAAGTACCAAAAAAATATGGAAAAACGAAAATTAGTTACAAAAAAACTTAATTGCTCGACTTTACAAAAACAAGTTTCTTGGTACGGTTCTATCATGGGAGTACTTATAATAAAATATGTGTATCTCATTAACGACTATTATCTCACAAGCAAGATTCGTAATAGAAGAAATATCTCGTCTGCTTTACGTCATAATTTTAATTTTATATATTTATTTAATTTAATTTTAGTTACATTATTCATTTTAGCTTTTTATTCAATTGACTCTGGTATTAGCCAAAAAATTTTATTATTAATGTATATGTGTGTGGCTATAGGTTTAAGTTCATAACAGAAATTTTTATGACCTAAGTCTCGTTAAAAAGCACAACAAATATGCTTCCAAAGCTTCCGAGATTGCTATAAGAATGACGAATTGCTCTTCTCTAACGAGTGGCCTGTTGTTTTATTTTTATACCTGGCTCCAATTGTGTGCATACTTTCAGATATGTATGTAGGCATATTGGGGTGCCCATCGAACTTAATTTTTTTTTTTGAAATTTCAAGACCCTACCCTCTAATTTTCTTCCTTTTTATGAGAAATATTATTGCCTTTCTTTATAGATTTTTTTAAAACTAATTTAGAGATCGCGATTTGTCATTTTAGGTCAGAAAATACTGTTTTGTATATTTAACAGCTTTTGTATGACTATTTTTCATTAGATTTTGAACCTTCAGACCTGGATTGTTGGGATTTTTCATAGGGCAATTGACCATCACTAATTTCCACAATTTTAAAATATGTAGTGCTTTGTAGAATTAAATCAATTTTCAAAAAAATTGATACCTCATTTATCGCAATCACGTAAACATTGTCGAATTTAGGCGACTTTTCTCAAATACGGTATTGAATTTATATGTGTATATGTATCGGACTTTTAGATTTGTTTCAGCAGTGTGGTTACTTTATTCAAAATTGATATATACAATCGCTTTTTAGCAAAAAAAGTTGTTTTTCAAGAAGTTCTAAGAAAACGGGGGTGGCACCGCTCATTTATATGATATATGCGTATCTCAAAAATGACTAGACCGATCTCGACCAAATTTAGTAAATAAATACATTATGCTCAGCCACTTTAAGCATCTTCAAATTAAAAAAATAAATAAATTTCGATGGGCACCCTAATGAACATTCTTAGTTCTTTTCATAAAAAAATACCTACTTTAAATCCATCCAATCCATTGCACTGTTTCTATCACTTTTATTTAAAGGTACATTAAATTGAAGCGATTTGTATTTAATAAATTTCATGTAGACAAGATTAACGTCAACGTTGTCACCTCCGCTTTTGCTCTAATAAGTCGTGAGGCGTGAAAATTGTGACTGCCGGCAGTTAAATGATTATGAGGGCATCATGTGGAGCATATCAAATGTACACACATACTTTTTTACCGCATTCGCACTGCTGCACCGATACACATGCACTACGTATGTATGTATATATAAAGTTACACTACTCACCTACACCGTCGTCAGGAATCAAATGGATGTGTAGGTTAAATTAGAAGGCAAAAACTTGCCAAGTGTCGAAATGTGAGGATGCGAGTATAAGTATAAGTAAGAAAAAAGCAGCTTTGACTCGAGATGTGTTAAAAAAAAACGTGAGCACAAAGGAAAAATAGCGACAGCCGGAAAATTATACGCGAGTCCTTTGGCAAACCAAGTCAAACCATAAATCCAGCGCGACGGTGTGCCGCTGGCAGCCCGCCTCCACGCCGTCGATAACAACGCTCTACACGGCGGCGACGGTGAGGATGACGATGACGATGACGATGAGACGACGACGACAGTCGCTTGTCGCTTTTAATTAAGTTCAAAACACTAAAAGTCACACTGCTGGGCAAGTCGGTTGGTACCTTAGGGGGTGGGGTGGAAAAATAGACACTGCGAAATGGTTGTAACAACGATCATGCTGTGGAATGCATAGCAAAAGTATTGAAGAACAGTTCCAGTTTGGGGGTGAATTTGTCGCGAGTGACAAGCTGCTTGCAATTGATATAAAAATTAATAGGACATGCCATTAAAAGAAATTTGTATGCTAGCGCCAGAACAACGCCACTGTAATTTGGGGTTCCAGATGGGCGGAAGGGCAATGAAACAGCAAGATAACTAAACTAGTGGCTTGGCAATAACATTTAAACAAATTTTTTTAAACAACTATACCAACGTTTACACAAACCGAAACACTTTTACGTAGGTCTGCAGTCGTTTTCTTAAATGCAAACAAAAATGTATTTCTTTTCAAAATGACCATGAAATAGTTTGCATATGGCTTTGGTTAACATTCTTTTGTCTCCAAAAAACGTGAGAAAGTAGCAGATCTTTCTCCTGAGGTATCCTAAATTAACGTGGAGCAAATTTATGGATGACGGCCAAGACTTTATTAAAGTTGACATTAAAGTGACCTGATAACACTAATATTAACATTTGGTATTTTTCTACATCTTCACGACTAAATAGACATAGTCATCTGCACAGTGAAAAGTTTTCTGAGATAGGGCGCTTTCGAACTGGCTGCCGAGATAGGTCGATCTTCCACTCAGGTGTCGATAAGCAAAAATTGAATGATATTATTTATTTGTTTGGAAAAATATATTCAGACAACTGCATTTCGTGTTTCAATAACAATATCTATAAATACATTGATTTCCTGAAATAGTCTTGAAAATCTTGATTTACTTTCGAGGATCCCGGAATAGTTTTGAAAATGCCGATTCAGTACCGATAATCCCGAAAGTCTCTAAAATCCCGAAATATTTCCCAAATTTAGATGAGGTGATTTGAAGGATGGTGTGGTGAATTAGGTGAGGTGTGGTAAGAATGGTCTGATGAGTTGAGTTGTGGTGATTTTAAGTGTGCACTTGTTTCCGTCTCAACCATTTCCGTGTACATCATTTCCGTTGCATTTTCCAATTTACTTCCAACCAACCAACCGCCGCTAAAAAAAGTTTCACTTCAAAAACATTTCGAGCACATTTTATGTGGAAAAAATGCCTATATAGCGCCGTCAGCAAAAAAAAAACAAAAAATAAAAATAATCGACGCGAGTTCTTAGGCACTTGAAACTTGCATTTTACTTTACTAAAATTTAATGAGCAATAAAAATGCATACCTAAACGTTTTTCTTAATTATAAAAAATAAAGTGTATATTTAATTTCTACTTTCGCGGAACTTTGCTCTAAAATATTTATAATGGATAAGTAAAAATTGAAAAATCGGACTAAATAGATCTCTTGTAAATTTGTTAAATGTTTTTAAGGGTCTACGGTCCGCTGTTGACAGAGACGTTTAGAAGATTTTTTACTTCACCTTGATGAACATTTTATCATTACTACATTTTTAAACTTTCAACAGTTCAGGGTTTGCGTTAAAGGTGTATTCGAAATAAAATATAACAAATAATTTTTAAGCAAAAAACACAACCGACTTCTACTCATATATACAAATTTAAGATTATCGTCATTTTCTTCATGATCCAATGATCGGATTTAAACCAAATAAGTATGGGACGACCTGTGAGGTAACAAATTTCCTTTAAAAAAATAATTATTGAAATCGGTTAACGTGGTCCAAAGTTATGCGGTAACATACATAAAAAAAAATATTCCGACGAATTGATAACACTTGTTTACAGCAAAAATTTTCTATGGATGCCACTATTCAATTCCTATGTATAATTGCTCGGTGAACCCGAAAATCGGGTTTTTTTTTTTTCTACAGGCTTTAGAAAAAATGCAAAAATTTTGCCAGAACCTGTTATTATTTTAATTTTTCTTCTGTTAAAGTTAGATTTTTTTAAATTTTTTCAGTAAAAAGTAAAAAAAAAACTGGAACGATTAATTAATTTGTCAGAAACTGTCTGTCCTATCGGAAAGTGAGGTACGATATTTATTGAATACTGCAGTTTACACGCCACATACAAAAACTTTCACTTTGACTATAGGGACATAAATCAATTACAGAATTTTTGATAAGCTGACCAAGATAACTAAGATAATGTAACTGCTCTTCTGAACATATTTTCTTCAATTTAGCAAAACTTACCAGTAAAGTCAGCATTTGCATATTGTTGGAAGATAATCTGAAATGAATGTAAAATTATTTTTTTATTAACTGAAGCCTTTGGCTCTTAATATTAAATAATTATGAAATAAAGATTTTTGGTTATATTTTTTATGTTTTTACTAAAATGTAATAATACTTGCCAAAAAATTAGCTACCACCGTAAAGTGTCACACAAAAGAGAAGAAATGTATTTTTTTTTTTTTTCAATCATTGACCACACCAACAACGTCAATATTTTTAATGAGTCTGCGGTTTATTTTAGTTGCAACTTTCATTAGCGCATGCGACAAAACTACAATGAATTATACGAATATCTGCCGGAAAAATAAGGCACTAATATACGGCGCCAAATCTTGGGGCGGGGGGAAATCAATACGAGTAACATATCGAAAGCTGTAAGTCATACAAAATAAGGAAGGGAAAAAGGCAGAACGAACGGAAGATATA
>NW_023458561.1:64919752-64923179 GCF_013731165.1 Rhagoletis pomonella | reverse complement strand
AATTTAATTTACATATAAGTAGATTAAATTTAATGAGAGAGCGGTTGATGTATTAATTTCGCAAAAAATGGTTTGGAGTACAAAATACAAAAAAAAGATAAAAAAAAGTATGTTTAGTACTCTTTTCGGCGTTGGCTCTTAAGAATTTTTAAGGCTTTCTCATTAGTTTTAGGCAAATTTTTGATGAAATTTGAGACTATTATTTATATGAAGAGCGGTAAAATAACTTCTGTAACTATTTCACGACTGTTTTTCAATCATTATGGATTCATGAGCTAAAAAGTTATTTCAAGTGTGAAGGCCTAATATACCAGGCACCGAGAACGCGCTCCAGTTTTGGTTTAGTTCTGCACGAGTACTGGGAGTAGTTTGAATGGGAACAAAATAAAACAAAAGGTTCGGAAACGTTTCCGTTAATTACAAAGTGCGAACAAAACTCTCGGGAACTTTCTCAAGAATAACAGAATAAGAACGAATCTTTGGGGAACGTTTCCAGTGAGAACGACAGTACCGAGAACGTTTTCAAGGAGGATCAAATAAAAACAAAAGTCCGGGTAACGTTCCGCTAGAGAACAAAATTTAGAATAAGAGCAGCGTCATTGTTTTAGAGAGAACCACAGAGGAAATCTCGATCATTTCAACTTCCAGGTCGACCACCTATCTATGTAAAGAACTATTTTTTTTTCTGTGGAAAAAAAGATTTGTCTTAAATCTTTCGTTGGCTTAATTTGCATACTTACCTTTCAGTTCTTTTTTGATTAATTTTAATATACACGTTGACGCTATGTGAAAAATTTTGGTCTCGCTTCCATTCTTCCCAAAGTTAACAATTTTTTCTTCGACAGAAAGTTTTTTCTTTGCCAAAACTTACCGGAGGCTTTTGTTCCCATTTTGTTCTCATTGAAACGTTTCCGAAAGTAAAGTTTGCATTCAGTTCTCTTTGGGAACGTTCCGAGGGGTTTAATAATTTATAATTCCCATTGAGAGCGTTCTCTACAGTTCTGTTCTCATTTCGGTTTTGGATTTGAAGCATTTTTGGGAACAAAACTTCGAGAAGGGCATTTAGTTTCGATCATACCTTTCGTCTCGGTGATATTTTCCTGCCGCATTTAAGGATTTTTTTTATAATCATTTCTTAAAAAACTTCTTTCCAATATTCAAGACCCTACTTCAGAGAGACGAACGCAGAGGTAATTTAATTTCGAACCATTTCCATAATCAGACGAAAGCTATACAAGGAACACATTCAAAATCTTAAGATGGCCAAGCAAAAAAGAGCTAAGAATTAATAAGGAATAACCAAACTACGAATTTGAAATTAATTAAATAATAGGAAATTAATTAAACCTTTAATATTTAATATTTTTGTTGAGCTTTGTACCACGATTATTTATTAGGAAAAATTGAAAAAGCAACAAAGTCTAAGCGGTAGAAGTTATAGCGGCTATTTCGGAGATCACCACATCTCCTCATCCGACTTCTTTTTTCTAGACTTTAGCTGGGACCTTTAATCATTGAGTTAACAAAATGAATTGGAAAAGTCAGTGGAAAAATTGCCTTTTTGTATATGCATTTTATTGCCTCAAAATATACCGTTATAAAGATATTAAAAAAGCCTACATACTTACTCAGAAAATATTATCCTATCACATAACACTAAAAGGGTGAATTTTTGTCTGAAAACAACACCCTGTAATCAATGGTAAGAAATTAAAAAATATATATTGAAAATGTTATGGGATATGATAATAGTTTTAGATGTACAGCTGTTGGCTTCCTTAATACCTTTACAGTGCTATATAATTTTTATAAATCGGACATCAAATAAAAAAGTTATAGAAAAAAGCCGACTTAACCTTTTTTTACAGGATGCCGAAAAAAATTTGTACTTTCCTGAAACACACTCCTAGTGATACGGTCTTGATACGGTTTATTGTACATACATAAATATGCACATACTTGCATATATGTACATATGTATAAGAACTTCCCATATCCTCGCGTTAATGAAAAGTGATTGCTTGTTTGCGGATGCAAGTTTCGCTGAATAGCAGAGAAGCCACAACAGAAACAATAAATTCTTAAGTACTTCGGCTACAAAGTTTTACTAGTTGATATCACACAGCTACAAATAAGTATCCTTGTGTGCACCACCACCCTGCAGAAAATCTGACTAGCTCAGAACTAGTGTAGAACTAGACCTTTTGCCGACAGTACTAGTGGTTCTAGCTCAATACCCAAGCAATGCTTTCAACTGTCCAGTTTTACACGGCGATGCCATTGGCGGTGGCAATTGTCGCCCAGTGCATTACTTTGCAACTAGTTTTTAAGCGGTTCCGTTTTGGACAGTTTTTTTTTTAAAGAAAACGTTTTTCGTTTTTCCTTTTCTTTTACAGCTTACACGTTTGTTACATATTTTATAAAAAATAAAAATATTGTAAGCGGCACGCAACAATTTAAATTCATTAAATCTGAAAACTCACAACTGCCTCCATCGCGATTTGAACTCGCGACCAAAGATGGTTGAGGCGGAGGTCTTCTCGCTGAACTACTCTCATATTGTACGAGAAGTGGGAATTTGTACACTAACACCGCAAGTTTCAACTGTTCTGCTTTGCAGCCGTTTTGCACCAGTTCAGAGATAGTTCTGAAATATTATGTAGTTCGGAGCCAGCGCTTTTCCAGATTGTCTCTTAATTCTACTGCAGGACAATAATGTGGTTACGTGTTAACGTTTATGGTATAAGTAATAAATAGTTATGATTATACATATTTTTATTTGTATACATATTAATGTCCAGATATTATTAAAGCCTGCCTTGGTTTTTATTCTTTTGATGGAGATTTTCGAAAAATTACCAAAAGTTTGAGTTATAAGCCGTATAGGAATTTACAAAATGTTATGCACTTCTGTGTTAGACGTGCACATATCCATGCATACTTGTATATGCATAGGTACAAATTTACAAAAAATTAACATTCGTTTCATTTGCTATAAATATATATCAGGGTGGTCCTTAAATGTAGCAAAGAAATTTTTGCATTCGATTTCCTAAGCCGCATTAACCGGCTCCAATCGGGACCAACATTTATATGTGATATCTGTGTCCGTGGTTCATTTGATTTTTAATGACCACCCTAATATACATTCATACAGTATGAAGCTGTTGACTGAACACAAAAACGTTCGAATAAATGGCAAAACCCGTTTCTCACATTTTTCTACTATAGCTGCCTTATAGTATGTACGTTTTTAAAAAAATAAAAGATGTTAGGGGTCTCTTGTTAGTATTTGAGCTTTCTCCATTTCACATATGCGGACTTTCCCATATGTCTGCGGCTTTTACTTTTGCGAGTTATTTTGTAATCTTTTTTGTTTTTATATCTTCCGTTCGTTCTGCCTTTTTCCCTTCCTTATTTTGTATGA
>NW_023458561.1:64916052-64919652 GCF_013731165.1 Rhagoletis pomonella | reverse complement strand
TCATACAAAATAAGGAAGGGAAAAAGGCAGAACGAACGGAAGATATAGAAATAAAAAAAAAATTCCAAAATAACTCGCAACAGTAAAAGCCGCAGACATATGGGAAAGTCCGCATATGTGAAATGGAGAAAGCTCAAATACTAACAAGAGACCCCTAACATCTTTTATTTTTTTACAAACGTACATATAAGGCAGCTATAGTAGAAAAATGTGAGAAACGGGTTTTGCCATTTATTCGAACGATTTTGTGTTCAGTCAACAGCTTCATACTGTATGAATGTATATTAGGGTGGTCATTAAAAATCAAATGAACCACGGACACAGATATCACATATGAATTTTGGTCCGGATTGGAGTCGGTTAATGCGAATTAGGAAATCGAATGCAAAAATTTCCTTGCTAATTTAAGGACCACCCTGATATATATTTATAGCAAATGAAACGAATGTTAATTTTTTATAAATTTTTACCTATGCATATACAAGTATGCATGGATATGCGCACGTCTAGCAAAGAAGTGTATAACATTTTGTAAATTCCTATACGGCTTATAACTCAAACTTTTGGTAATTTTTCGAAAATCTCGATCAAAAGAATAAAAACCAAGACAGGCTTTAATAATATCTGCATATTAATGTGTATACAAATAAAAATATGTATAATCATAACTATTTATTACTTATACCATCAACGTTAACACATAACCACATTACTGTCCTGCAGTAGAATTAAGAGACAATCTGGAAAAGCGCTAGTTCCGAACTACATAATATTTCAAAACCACCTCTGAACTGGTGCAAAACGGCTGCAGAGCAGGATAGTTGAAACTTGCGGTGTAAGTGTACAAATTCCCACTTCTCGTACAATATGAAAGTAGCTCAGCAAAAAGACCTCCGCCTCAACCATCTTTGGTCGCGAGTTCGCAAAAGATGGAGGCAGTTGTGAGTTTTCAGATTTAATGAATTTAATTTGTTGCGTGCCGCTTACAATATTTTTTTTTTATAAAATATGTAACAAACATGGAATCTGTAAAAAAAACGAAAAAAACGAAAAACGTTTGCTTACCAAAAAAAACTGTCTAAAGCGGAACCGCTTAAAAACTAGTTGCAAAGTCATGCACTGGGCAACTGGACAGTTGAAAGCATTGCTTGGGTATTGAGCTAGAACGACTAGTACTGTCGGCAAAAGGTCTAGTTCTACACTAGTTCTGAGCTAGTCAGATTTTCTGCAGGGTGGTGGTGCACACATGGATACTTATTTGTAGCTGTGTGATATCAACTAGTAAAACTTTGTAGCCGAAGTACTTAAGAATTTATTGTTTCTGTTGTGGCTTCTCTGCTACTCAGCGAAACTTGCATCCGCAAACAAGCAATCACTTTTCATTAACGCGAGGATATGAGAAGTTCTTATACATATGTATATGCACGTATGCATATATTTATGTATGTACAATAAACCGTATCAAGACCGTATCACCAGGAGAGTGTTTCAGGAAAGTACACATTTTTTTCGGCATCCTGTAAAAAAAGGTTAAGTCGGGTTTTTTTCTATAACTTTTTTATTTTATGTCCGTTTTATAAAAATTATATAGCACTGTACAGGTATTAAGGAAGCCAACAGCTGTACATCTAAAACTATTATCATATCCCATAACATTTTCAATATATATTTTTTAATTTCTTACCATTGATTACAGGGTGTTTATTTCAGACAAAAATTCGCCCTTTTAGTGTTATGTGATAGGATAGTATTTTCTGAGTAAGTATGTAGGCTTTTTTAATATCTTTATAACGGTATATTTTTGGAGGCAATAAAATGCATATACAAAAAGGCAATTTTTCCACTGACTTTTCCAATTCATTTTGTTAAGTCAATGATTAAAGGTCCCTGCTGAAGTCTAGAAAAAAGAAGTCGGATGAGGAGATGTGGTGATCTCCGAAATAGCTGCTATAACTTCTACCGCTTAGACTTTGTTGCTTTTTCAATTTTTCCTAATAAATAATCGTGGTACAAAGCTCAACAAAAATATTAAAGATTAATGCCCTTATTCATAAAAAATAAAGTAGGTTTAAAGAGCTTTATAAATTGACGTTTTCATACATTTTTCAATTTATAAACCTTTTATAAAGCTACTTTATTTTTTATGAATAAGGTCATAAAGGTTTAATTAATTTCCTATTATTTAATTAATTTCAAATTCGTAGTTTGGCTATTCCTTATTAATTCTTAGCTCTTTTTTGCTTGGCCATCTTAAGATTTTGAATGTGTTCCTTGTATAGCTTTCGTCTGATTATGGAAATGATTCGAAATTAAATTACCTCTGCGTTCGTCTCTCTGAAGTAGGGTCTTGAATATTGGATCGAAGTTTTTTAAGAAATGATTATAAAAAAATCCTTAAATGCGACAGGAAAATATTACCGAGAAAAACGTTTGATCGAAACTAAATGCCCTTCTCGAAGTTTTGTTCCCAAAAATGTTTCAAATCCAAAACCGAAATGAGAACAAAGCTGTAGAGAACGCTCTCAATGGGAATTATAAAAGAACAAATCCCTACCGAACGTTCCCAAAGAGAACAAAATGCGAACTTTACTTTCGGCAACGTTTCTAGGAGAACAAAAAGGGAACAAAGTCTCCTGAACATTTTGGCAAAGAACAAAACGGTAACAAAAGTCTAAAAATCATTCTGTTGAAGAAAAAATTGGGAGCTTTGGGAAGAATGCCAGCCTGAACAAAATTTGTCACAGAGCGTTCGTAAGTTTGAAATGGTTGAATATTAAAATTAGTCAAAAAAGAACTTTATGTTAAGTATGCAAATTAAGTCTACGAAAGATTTAAGACAAGAACTTTTTTTTCACAGAAAATTAAAATCCTTTCCATACATGGACAGTTCACCCTAATGATAAAAGATCTGGAAGTTAAAATGATCGACAACACGCAGTCGCTCCTCTCATTCTCTAGCAGAACGATTCCCAGACTTTTGTTATTATTTGATCCTCCTTGAAAACGTTCTCCATACTTTCGTTCTCATTTTGTTCTCATTGGAAACGTTCTCGAGAGTTTTGTTCGCATTTTGTTCTTTACGGAAACGTACCCGAATCTTTTGTTTTTATTTGTTCCCGTTCTAACAACTCTCAATACTTTTGTTCCCGTTTTTTCTCTTTTTTGGGAACTTTCTTAACATACCATTTTGTTCTCGTGTAGAACTAAACCAAAACTGGAACTCGCACTTGAAATAACTTTCTAGCCGTAATGGTTGAAAAGCAGTCGTGAAATAGTTACAGAAGTTATTTTTCTAAACTTCAATTAAATAATAGTCTCACATTTCGCCTAAAATTTGCCTAAAAATAATGAGAAAGTCTTAAAAATTCTTAGGAGCCTTCGCCAAAAAGAGTGGCTCAAAAACTGTCAGCGCGCGAAATATACTTTTTTATCTTTTTTACGAAATTATTATACCAACCGCTCTCTCATTAAATTTAATCTACTTATATGTAGATTAAATTGCCACCATAAAGAGTTAGATAACTTATTTGGCATAAAAACTCACAAAGTGCCGGGCGACCAAATCGCGACCGGATGTAAAAAATACTGCACATCCGGCAA
>NW_023458561.1:64902923-64915952 GCF_013731165.1 Rhagoletis pomonella | reverse complement strand
TGCCCAGTTTACTTAGTTCAGAACTCAGTTATTCAGTTGAGTTCAGTTAAAACATTTCTCGTGCAAAATGTTGCCGGATGTGCAGTATTTTTTACATCCGGTCGCGATTTGGTCGCCTGCCACTTTGTGAGTTTTTATGCCAAATAAGTTATCTAACTCTTTATGGTGGCAATTTAATTTACATATAAGTAGATTAAATTTAATGAGAGAGCGGTTGGTATAATAATTTCGCAAAAAAGGGCTTGGAGTATAAAATACAAAAAAAAAGATAAAAAGTATATTTTGTACGCTGATAGTTTTTAAACCACTCTTTTCGGCGATTGCTCCTAAGAATTTTTAAGACATTCCGGAGACTTTTGTTCCTAGGGAGTTTTCCCCACAAAATTATCTGAGACAATAGAAAATATCAAAGCGAAAGAAGTGCTTTCCAGTTCTTTTAAGGAATCCTGCCAACATGTTCAAACATGTTCAAAATAATAATTACATGTTTTATGCAATTTAATACAATTTTTTAATGAAGGATTTTTACAAGGCATTGAAAAAAAAAATTTGTGCGATTTAAAAAGGTAATTTAATGCTATTCAGTGCCCAACTGTTCCTTAAAATTTTTGTAGTGTAATTCTTAGTGGAATTTCAGCATAACGAATATTTTATTTGAGTAATATCACAAATTTTTCATCTCATTTGCATTTTAAAAATTACCTATTCAGATAACCAAAATTTTATTAAATCTGTTTTTAAATTACAAATTCCTTTTAACTAATTGAATATATATTTTCAATGAAGGAGTTATTTAAGTTTCCAAGAAAACTGTATTGAAAACATGCCGAAAATTATACAAGGTTTTTTTAAACCTCTATGTAGATTCAAAAATTGAAACTACATATTTTGGCGGAATGTATACAATAAAAAAAAAAACTTTATGATTCGCTTGAAAAAACCGGTTTTTTTGTAGCCGTCCTAATGCAGATATATGTATAAATATGTATGTATGTGAGACGATGGTTGATGTTATTTGTGTTTGTATTCTATTTTTGATTTTTGTTTTTTTTTTGCCATTTTTCGTTAGTTTAGCTTGGAGGTTAGTCTATGTCAATGAAAAGTGGGTTATAAATTTAATAGTGAAGTCTGCTGTCTTCGACTTCCAATTTATCCTTTTCTTCTTCGTTTCTTTATATGTTTCTTGCCTATACAGACACACATATCGACCCATTTACGCGAAATTATTGTATGTAAGTGTCAATTTTTCGAAATTGACTTTTTGATTAAAATTTTGTTCTATACTTCACAACGCATAACCTGGAAAAATATTGTAGCTTAAATCGTTATAGCCACGCAAATATACTATATATTCTATTCGTATGTTATAGTGCATTTTTTTTTGTGGGAAAAATTATGTTATGTACCTTACAAAAGTATTTTGTACTTGGCCAAAAATTAAAGTTAAAAAATAAAAAAAAATTTTAAGTAGAAAGAACACTCTCACATAAGATGAGCTTTCTGGCACATACGATAATTTCGCGCAAAGGCGTCCATATAATAATAATAATAATAATAATAATAGGAATAATAATAATAATTGATCACATATCTGTATATATGTAAG
Source organism: Rhagoletis pomonella (assembly GCF_013731165.1). Lineage (NCBI taxonomy): Eukaryota > Metazoa > Arthropoda > Insecta > Diptera > Tephritidae > Rhagoletis > Rhagoletis pomonella. Next base: position 64,914,346 of record NW_023458561.1, on the reverse strand, counting down.
TACGCACATCATATCCTAGCCATACAAATGACTACTTTATTGCATAAGAGAAGAGATAATGAGCTTTTTAATGACCATGGGCATAGTTGTTGCGCTGGCTGGACATTACGTATCTATGCATGTATGTTTGCATGATGACAGTACAATAAAATATCCTTTGAATCGGCACCCAATGGTGCAAGGACCAAAATGCAGAAGGACCTGCCTACACTTGGGTTGAAAAACTAGCGCAACTTCTCAAAGGAGGGATGCAACTAACGAAGTTTTTTGATCTCAACCCAAACAGACAAACGGTTTCATGTCAAATGAGAAGAGCAACGCATGTTTAGAGACATTGTAAATCCACTGGATGATAAAGTTTGGGTTAGGTTATCGGGCTGCCTCCGTAGATGGACGCCCACTTAGTCACGAGTGTGCGGTCGGTTGTGATGCCCTATCAGGGGAGAGGAAAGGGACGTAGGGGTAGGAAAAGAGGGGCTTTCTGTAAGAGAAACCCTCCGCGCTCGCAACGAAACTCTTCAATCGACTTATGTTCATCTCCGAAAGCTCATCGGGAGTGTGAAAAAAGTACGACCCGAGGTGCCTAAACCTTAGGCTCGCAAAGGCATGGCACCAGAGCAGCAGGTGTTGAGAAAATTCTACCTCATCATCCTCGCTGCAGCTCGTGCAGTAAGCTTATGGCATGCTTACCTATCACGCAATGACCAGTTATCACTCCCATCAGTAGCGAGATGTGTAACTTGTTTAGTATCGTACGAACAAGATGAAGTCTAAGTCGGAGTGAAAAACACCAATTAGAGTGACAGCGACAGCATTGATGTAGGCTCATTGAGTTCGATAAATAACTCATCTAGGCCCACAACTGTAAACCTGGTCTCCCGCTTTCGCTCAGCTCAACACTTGTTTTTTTTTTGTCCGGCGAACTTTAGGCAAAATATAGATTTTCTGCAATTTGATTTTCGGAGAATAGCGTGACCAAGGTTCTTAATATTATTAGAGACGTTTTGTTGAACGCAAGCATGTTTTTATTAATTTCAGTTGATAATATTAGCCATTTGCAATAGTCACTCTACATCCATATACACAGATTACCTAAAATTAAATTAAAAGTAGCAAGCGGGACCAGTTGAAAAATTTCTCTTTGAGTTTTTGTTTTAGACTTCCAAAGCACTGCAAAGTTTTCTTAGCAGAGCTCATAGCTATGAAAGAGGCGGAACTTTGGCTTATAGACTATTTTCGGTAACTATTCAACTATCAACTATCAGCTTATTGATAGAATGCAGAGAAGCTAGCTAACCACATAGTATGGCGGCCAGTCATAGAAACGTAAAAGATAACTACATGACAGGCGAACTTACATACTGATATCTAGGCTTAAGCCGTACTTCCTCAAGAAGACAAACGAAAGATGGTCGATAGAATTCACTTGAAGGACAGCCCATCATCGACAAAGGCGATCGCATTAGTGCAGAACGTCCGCTACTTCAGTAAGTGAGCACCAACAATTTTTCTATTCTCCTAATTTTACACCTTCTTACTTAAAAATTGTTAATCGTCTAAGTGAGCAGCAATGGAAAACAAAAAGAAATTAACAGCTTTTATTCACAATTTATCGCTAATTAGTAACACTTAACCAAAACAAATGTTGCAAACAAATTTTTGGTGCTCTATGCCAATCCAACAAGTTACTAAGGGAGAATACGGTAAAGTGAAAATTAAAAAGTATTTTGTAACTAATTAAAATGCGCGCAAATTCATTTTATGAAAATGCCCAATTAAGTGGAATTCATTTGAGAATAAAACGAGAAGTGTAAAGAAAATACGAGCAAAAAAAGGTAAGGAATTGGCGTAGGCAGTGCACAAATGCAGACATACATACATACATACATATATACATTAGTACAAACTTAATTACAACACGTAACAAACTTTGCGTGGAAGCAAAATACTATTAAATGACTGCGGCGTGTGAATGAAAAGTTACGAACACATTTGAAGCGGCATTAAGCCACCGTAACTGAGGGAAAAAAAACTTCAGTGCTAGCTAGTAGATATGTATGTATGTACGTCAGAGAGTGCGTTGAATAGAAGTTTATACTCGCAGTTTACTTGGCGGAAATTTCTTTAGAACGGCTGCTAAAGTGAAAATTCGGCCAAAAGTTGCCCCATTCACTTGCGCATAAACTACCGTTAAATCTAGCATGTTCCGCAATGCTTGCAACCCTGCAACTGCATATGTATGAATGTGTCTGAAATACTTCACAAAACTGATTGCAGGTCATACACAATTACTGATCCTTAAAACACCCTACATATACATATACAGTTATATATGTATATGCATGCATAAATATGTATATATATATGTATGCACATTTGTATGCCCGTTCGTTAGCTCGTAAGTAGAATGCAAGTACGCTTTCGAGTGGCGGTGAGTACCTCTTTTGTTTTACAGCCTGCGCTGATTTGTAGCTGCAACCAACTCTCCTAAAATCTCAATTTCCGTCCGCACTTCGCAGCGGAAAAGCCTTACAATTGCACTTTTGCTAAAGGTGGCGTAAAGTGGTGAGCCGTTCAGTCGTATTTTCATTTTACGCGCAGCTTTTAACGCGCTGCTTCCTCTACTACCTCTGCTTCAGCTTCTTTTTCATAGACACCATCTATGTATGTATGTAGATGCATATTTTTTCTTCATTTTTTTTTGAGCAATAATTTTAAGGCTGATTTTGCTGCGCCTGCATTCGTCGTCGCGTCGCATACAAATTGCATTCATTTGAATACGCTTACGGATATAAGTGTGCGCATTTTTTATGACTACGAAACACACACACATTTACACCCGCGAGCACATAGAGCACAGTTTTATGCCAAAAATCGCGGGGTTCGCTGCTAGGCAGTTGAAAAAATGGAGAAAAAAATATTACTTTTGAAGACAAGCAGAAAAGCAAAATCAGCGGCATCATTCGCTGAAACAGGCAGGTTGTCCGAGACGGAGATTGGCGTGGATTTCGAAAACGAGTTGTGGCAAAATGGGCAATGGAAAAATGTGTAAAAGAAAGGAGTATAATTTAATAAATTATGTCTTCTTACATGTTTGGAGGAAAAAGTGCAAATGGCGGTATGGATTTCATGTTGTGCATTAAAAAAAAATAACGGTTTCTTCTTAAAAATCAAAGCGAACTCTTACCCACTTGTAACTTGCACTTTACTATAGCAACATGTAGCGACCTATACAACTGCATACCCATAATTTTTCTAAAAATTTAAATTTTTTTTTAATTTTGCTGAAATTTTTTTTATAATATTTCAAATTTTTCTTGTGTTTAATTTTCATTTTGGAAGAACCCTAAAATTGTTTTGAACTGGTTTTTATTATGTTTAGTTTATTATTTAATATAATTTCAATTAAAATATTAATGAAACCTTTTCTTAGGGTAAGAATGTAGATACATACGTGTATCTGCTTGCTTGGGTAGGTTTAGAGAGAGCAGGTAAGAAAGGTACGTCAAAAGTTACATAATTTTGTTAAGGGACCGTAACAGTTACAACTTTTATTTAAAAAAAAATCGATCTTTAACAATTATTTTTTGACTTTTATTTAATTAATTCTTAAATAAAAGTGATTTCTGATTTTTATATTATAAATCCAAAATAACAATTATTTTTAATTTTTATCTAAATAATCTGCAAATAACAGTTCTTTTTGATTTCTTAATTATATGTGTTAGATAACAGTTATTGGGACTTTTATTTATAAAAAACGTAAATAAAAATCAGCGAGTGACTTTTACTTTTAAAAGTCATCAATTTAAATAAGTCACTGATTTTTATTTTTTAAATCATACTTATTAAAGTTAATTGTATAAGTCGTAGTAAACTTTTGGTCTCCAACACCTTCTTAACTGTGAAAAATGATAATGATTTTTATGCGTATGACTTATTGAGGACTTTTATAAATAAATAACTTCAATAACTGTTATCTAAGACATATAATAGAAGAATCGAAATCAACAGATATTTGCAGATTATTTAGATAAAAATCAAAATTAATTATTATTTTAGATTTATATAATAAAAAGCAAAAATAATTGTTATTTTTTTAAATTTTCCATACAAATTATAATATATGTGACTTAGTTTTAGAACATTTCCTTTATAGTGAATTTTTCAATGACAATTTTCAATCGGAATGATCGTGGAGATACATGGCGTATGAGTAACGTGATTTCCAGCTCATATGTCATATAAAAAATAATCGAATCATTAAATTTAACAGTAAGTGTTTTAACCGCTGGTGAGATTTTTTGACCTCAGCGGCCAACGGTAGGTGTCTGGCAATATTGAATATTGACTTTTAACAAAAAATTACGCCTTGGGAGCTCCAGGATTTTACGCTATTAATGTGCCAATAGAGTTCTAAATGCTACCAAAATAAATCGACTGGCTGCTTTAATTTCTTTTAAAATTTTCTTCTTAAATATGCCACTGAAGTGCAACACTGAACCACTCAAAATTGGAATAGAAACTTTATTCCGCTTTATGCGCTAAATAATCTCCTTTTTCTGCTTTTTATTTCCATATTTTGTTTATTTTCAAAACCGTTTTTCCCGCTGCACGTCCAGCTGAATTTTGCGAACACGACCGCACTAGTTTAAGCGGCAGCACTGATTTTTGCCGCTCAGTTTGCAAACTTTTATATTATTTTTGTGGTCCTTTTCATTGCTGCTGGTGCCTTTACTTTCTATCAAGAATATTTCTATCATTTGGTGAGATTTTATTGCAACCCACTTTTGAGGATGCCATTGTTTTGGCAGTCTCTATTCACTTCCATTTAATTTTATTTAAAATTCACTGCTGTTTTTATGAAAATTGTATACCTTTGTATGTATGTATGTATGTAGTACGACGCTGGGCGATTGTAACATTTCTGCATTTCTTCTGCAGTCACCCAGCTAAATATTTGTGTCAGTTAAGCATTCGACCATGATAGCCTCCACCAATCTAATCTGCCAAGCAAAATATGCACGTACTCTCGTATGTTCGTATGTTCGTATGTCTACATTTAGCCAGCTCCTGCCTGCCTGCTTGTGAGCTGAACTGCCTGCAAATTTTAATGAAATCCAAAAATTTGTGATATCTTCTGGTTGAGCGTCTAGAATTAAATATTCAAATTTGTGCTTGCAACCTAGTTTTGTAATTTCGCTTGGCTATACGACGGTTTACAGTTTCTATTGCAGTTGATTGTAGGGTAGGTTCGGTGAATGGGGAAAATGTGCATATTTAATTGAATAACTAATGGGGAACGGATAGGTAGACAGTTTTGGTTTCGTCAGAAGCTGTGTTTAATTTATGACTCATCTTTATTAGATGTGCGATGAATTTGATGACTTTGAAAGACTAAAGTTTTATTTTTTTTTAGTTATTAGTTCTGTCTGTTCGATTCATTCGTTTTACTTAACGACCCTATGCTTACGCTTAGTTATTCTGACAGCTGATTTATGCTTTTCTTCTTTACTATCCGCTCCATTGTCTGCGGCACTAGTCTTTCTCTAGTAAACCCCAAGTGCAGCCTTATCCAATGTTATCATTGTCTATGCTTCTACGCCTTCACCAGCGCGCTCATGATGTGTGGCTTATAGAGTATGGTTTTTGGTCGTCGAGAGACCCAAAGAGATACTTGCTAACAAGTAATATTTTCCGTTAAATTTTAAGGATGACATTATTATCGGTGTTAATGTTGGCTCCCAAATATATGAAGTCTTTGCCATTTTTGAAATTCTAATTAGTAACAGTGTCGTCAGTGCCGAGCCAATAATGCCTGACTGATTTCTCCTACACCCACTCGCTCAAAAGAAGTCACACGATAGGAAATTTTCCAAGATTTGGCGTATGGTTTTTTGCAAGTACTTAACAATACGCTCAAGGAGACTTTAAAAGCCAAATTAAAAAGGAATGTACCGATTCAACTCCTCGCTGCCATACTTGGATTGCAGAGTAGGCAGACCGTCTGCTCCGGCAGCTTTGTCGTCAAGTGTCAGACAGGAGAGAGCAGAACTGTTTCTTGCAATACTTTAGCACGCTCACATCGGCAAGTGAGCTTATTTTCTGATAGAATTTTTCTATCGGCTAGCATTCCAAGCTTTTCGAACTCCCGTATATCAGCTTATATGTCTTGTCTGCGAAAAAACCGCCCGCTTTCCGCTGTACCAGTGGTTCTTTCTGGCTCGCTCGAACCTTCCATTTCGATGGCGAATATGCAGACCGTCCTTTGCGATTGCAGCTTTTCGACGTAGAGCTTTTCTTGCAATGGTGGACGCGCAGGGGCGTGGGGATCGGACGAACATTTAAAACATCGAAAGTTTGCTTTTCGTCTGTTCCAAAATGATCGATTTGATTGCTAGTATTTCTAAGACAGCCTTTCAGAAAGATGGAATCATTTATGCTGAAACTTAGTGCTACTGACATCCACAGTAATTCGGGATCCTGCGAAGATATAAGCCTCGAGAAGTTTCATCATAAAAGCTAAATTTTTGTGATCGCGGCACACCGTGGCATTGAAATCGTGCAGCAGGATTTTAATTCGTATTTAGGAGCAGCGTTCGTAGGTGTAATCCAAGCTGTTATAGAGAACATATTTGGATGTACGAGCCGCTTGTCCGTCTTCATAAACGATAGTTATAGGCAAAGCAATCTCTCTCCCACCACAAATCCTACACTAATCCAACACAGTAGACGGCGCAAGGTACTGCGCTTTTCTAACATTGCCTCGTCTATTACATTTCTTGGAAGGCGCTGATTTCAGTCTTAGTCCTCCTGAGGACATCAACCTGCCGTGCAGAGGCATCTTCCCCATTAAGGGTGCGGACATTTCAGCTGCATATCTTCAATAATGCGGTTCTCATGTCATTTAATTACTGCATGCAAGTGCAACAAGATTGCAGTTTTTATTACATAATTAAGGCGAAAATAAATTAGGCAAAACAAAAATAATTAAAAGAAATGAAACTAGCGCTACTTAACGTTGTAAAGGCTCACACAGTTAAAATTTTTGGCACTCATTCAATTGACTGCAGTAATGAAAAACTCATTAAGTGCCTTTAACTGCACAAATAATTGACATCAAATTTGATAACTTGCACTGCCATTTATAAACAAACTCATATACGTATCAGGGTGCGCCTTAAAAACATCAACATCTATATTTTTTGTACATACAAAATAAGGATATCCACGAAAATTCCAAAATTTTTATATAATTCGCAAATAAAAATTTGTTTGCAAAATTGACATATTTTCTTAACTTAAAAAAGTTAAAAAGCGTTTGGGTCTTGGAAGTCCATATAAACTTTACCGTATACATGAGTTTTTTCGCGGTTTTCACTAAAACTCTTTCTAAATCAGTGTTATTTGGAATTTAGAGAAAAAATTTGAAAAATGCTGTACTTATCCCTGAACAAATGACAGTCTTTGGGGCTTAATTGTACTTCCATTTATAGTGAAAATAAGTTATATGAATAATTTTTCGTAAAGACTGCATTTATTTATTCATTCTGTACGTTTGGAATAAACTTTTTTGTTGACTTATTCTTTAGAACGTTCCTGATGATATGTTAACTTTTATTTCAAACGCATTCTGTTTATTCCAGCTGTAAAATGGGATTATCCGGAATATGTAAAGAAACGCTGCCAATATGTAAAATTTATCAGATTTAACTTTTTTAAACCACCGTAGCGACCCCTAAAAGTTATTTTAAAATTTTCGTAGATGCCTTTAATTGGGACAAAAGAAATTCATATACCTGACCCAAGGTTTGTTCTATGGTGGTTCTCATTTGATACCAAACTTGTTAAATTCGGATAAGCGGTTTGTTTATTATTAAGAAAGGACTTTTATTTCGTCCTTAAAAATATCTGGCCAAGTTTAGCTGTTGGAAAAAAAATAAGTGCGCCACACTGGAGAAGTGAAACTTACGTTATATACATATTTATTTGGTCTCATAACCAATATAGGTACATTCATATGTACAGACATACATACATCTGCTTTTGCTTGGGGTTAAATTTTTTGCCTTTTTTCTATCGAGATCCCTACCTCTGCCCCTGTTCGTTCTAATTACATTTATGTTATTCTGTTTTCCTTTATGTTCATTTTTATCTTTATGCAAAATCGATAACAAAATCGATACAAATGTCGATAACAAAATCGATAAATAATCGGTAACGATCGATTAGAAAATCGATAAATATATCGATAACAGAATCGATAAAAATATCGATAACAAAATCGATAACAAAATCGATAAAAATATCGATAGCAAAATCGATAAAAACATCGATAACAAAATCGATAAAGAATATCGCTAACAAAATAGTTAAAAGTATAGATTACTAAATCGATAACAAATCGATAGAAATATCGATAACAAAATCTATAAAAATATTGATTATTACATCGATAAGCTCCGAAAATATCCATAGCGAAATTGATAACAATATCGATAAAAATATCGATTATTGTATCGAAAAGTCTCGAGAAAACCGAAAATCTCTAAAATCCCAAAATAGTTCCCAGATTGAGTCTCTATGTATATACTTTCCTTTTTAATTACCTTTATTTTAATCTTTCTTCCCCTATCTTCATGTTTACTTTTATCGGTATCCTCATCGACATCTTTTTGTTTTACTTTTATGTTTATCATTTTCTTCATCTACATTTTCCCTTCACGTTTGCCCTTACATACATATATAAGTAAAGTGTTTAAATTTACCTTATTCTTAATTTTTGCCTTTATCTTTAAGCACCTTTGTTTTATGTTTTTATTTTTACCATTGCCTTTATCCGTTTCTTTATCTATGTACGTACTCGCCTTTACTTTAATTCTTGTATTGGTCTTTTTCTAAGTGTTATTGTTTAACCTTTTATTAGCAAATGTTTATTAAATTAATACCATATGCACACACACAAGAAGCACTTGTTTCAGCCCCAACCATTTCCGTTGCACCATTTCCGTGTGCAATTTCCGTTGAATTTGCCAATTTCTTCCCAACCAACCAACCGCCGCTAAAGAAGTTTCACTTACTGTTACTTACTTAACTGTTATTTTCGGTCCCTGCTTTTTAAGGGTCGCCCTAATAAACAGCATACATACATATTTTATATATGCAATTATATGCACATACATATACATAGTATGTATGTACATATGTATATGTAGAACATGGCCAGTTGCTCGCTCCTCAACCGAACAGTCACTGTAGTAGCGCTAATTTCGTTTTATTTGTGCCACTTTTACTTATTTGCAATTTCGCGGCGAAATCAAATTGTGTAAGAGCATTTAAAAACTTTTCGCGTCGTCCAACTGCGTTGCGTCCTTTTTGCGACGAAGGAATGTGCGCACGTACATACATACATACATATTTATGTGTGTAGAAGTGTGAGCTTTTTGTTATTTGTTTGCAACTTTAATTTTTGCATTTTTGTTGACTCTGTAGCTTGTTTCTGTGTTTTTTCGCAGCTTTTTGCTGCTAAATGCAATTGCTCGTATCTGCAACACTTTCGCGCTTGGCAGCAACGTCCTGTGCACCAGCTTCACCCGACACACAGCCACGAGTATGTGCGCCTGCCCGCCTGCCCGCCTGCTCTGACCAACACTTGCCACAGCAGCGTAAGGGGGACAGCGGGTTCACGCGCCATTTGTGGCCGGCAAACATTAGCGACAACATTCAGTCAACTAAATAGGCGGCCACTGCGCTCGCTAACCCGCTCGCAAAGGGGCTATACATTTATCGTGCAAACAAAATTTCTCCTCACTGTTGCTGCTTGGCTCTGTGGGTTGAACAGTTTTGTTGGAGTTCGGGAACGCTTTGGTTAGAGCGAATTTGGGGAGGCGAGGCGAGGCGAGGCGAGGCGGGCCTTGCGTTGCCGCCAACAAATGACCCTGACCACTAATGAGCTGCATGGCGCTGGTGTCACTTAATGGCTGACTTTCAGTTATCTTTTGTGTCGCTCTAAATCAAGCGTGAGCTCACCACTGCTCGTCTCGTTGCTGTCGCACTATCTCTTGCTGGTGTTTTTTTTTATCTTTTTATTTTTTGTTGAGCGGAAGTTGAGCACCGACGCGCACTGCCCCCGCTCCTCACCCATAGCTTGAAGTGGCAGTTGTCCATGCAAAGCAGAAAAAGCAAACTTCGTTTAGTGTTTTCAGTGCGCCCTGAAATATGCAGTTAAATGTCGGTTGCACTGGCGGTAGGCTAGTAGACTGTAGTGTGGTATTTGTTGCTTAGCTTTGCTCTCCATTCAGTACACATTGCTACTAAAGCGTCTCATTTAAAATTATTACATATAATTTGCATTCATTTTCGCTTTATTTTCACTCTTTAGTTGAAAACGTTTGTCTTTGCGCGATTTTTTATTTGGTTTTTGTCACTTAACTCGTTTCTGGTGTAGTTGCGTTGTTCTTTTTCTTTTTGGTGTTTTTTTTTGCTCTGCTTCATTTAATGCTGTATGCCCAGTTTACTTAGTTCAGAACTCAGTTATTCAGTTGAGTTCAGTTAAAACATTTCTCGTGCAAAATGTTGCCGGATGTGCAGTATTTTTTACATCCGGTCGCGATTTGGTCGCCTGCCACTTTGTGAGTTTTTATGCCAAATAAGTTATCTAACTCTTTATGGTGGCAATTTAATTTACATATAAGTAGATTAAATTTAATGAGAGAGCGGTTGGTATAATAATTTCGCAAAAAAGGGCTTGGAGTATAAAATACAAAAAAAAAGATAAAAAGTATATTTTGTACGCTGATAGTTTTTAAACCACTCTTTTCGGCGATTGCTCCTAAGAATTTTTAAGACATTCCGGAGACTTTTGTTCCTAGGGAGTTTTCCCCACAAAATTATCTGAGACAATAGAAAATATCAAAGCGAAAGAAGTGCTTTCCAGTTCTTTTAAGGAATCCTGCCAACATGTTCAAACATGTTCAAAATAATAATTACATGTTTTATGCAATTTAATACAATTTTTTAATGAAGGATTTTTACAAGGCATTGAAAAAAAAAATTTGTGCGATTTAAAAAGGTAATTTAATGCTATTCAGTGCCCAACTGTTCCTTAAAATTTTTGTAGTGTAATTCTTAGTGGAATTTCAGCATAACGAATATTTTATTTGAGTAATATCACAAATTTTTCATCTCATTTGCATTTTAAAAATTACCTATTCAGATAACCAAAATTTTATTAAATCTGTTTTTAAATTACAAATTCCTTTTAACTAATTGAATATATATTTTCAATGAAGGAGTTATTTAAGTTTCCAAGAAAACTGTATTGAAAACATGCCGAAAATTATACAAGGTTTTTTTAAACCTCTATGTAGATTCAAAAATTGAAACTACATATTTTGGCGGAATGTATACAATAAAAAAAAAAA